>NC_135538.1:139091998-139391998 GCF_045843805.1 Urocitellus parryii
GAATCAGGGGTTGATAAGTTTTTTTCTACAAAGAACCAGATAACCAACGTAGGCTCCCCAGGCCACAGAGGCTCTGTTAAAACCACTGCTTCACTCTTGTTGTAGCAGAGATAAATGTGGCTGTGTCCCAGTAAAATTTTATCTATGGACCTGAAATTCAAATTTCATATAATTTTGTCATATGATGTGTCACAAAATATCTTCTAATTTTCTCAACTACTGAAAAATGTAAAAAATCATTCTTAGTTTGCAACCGTACAGAAACAGGTGGATAGGACTTTGCCAATATCTATACAAAGTTCTATTGTGATTAATTTCAAGCTAGTAATGATATGGCTCAAGAAATTGGTGAACATTTAGGTACCAGTTCCGGACAGCTGGTAGAAGCTGTCTCTGGCAGAATGCTCATAAGTGTTAATTTGTGTTTTTTTTTTAAATGTCCATTGTTAAACAAATTTGAAAAGACTGTCACAAATCAAAGATGTTCCTTTCCAAGTGGACGTCTCAGAATCTTGAATGTCTTCCTGTGTGTCTTGATTCCCTCCAAAGCAGTCTAGGTCACATTGATTCCCACTGGGTTTCTCCCACAACCAGAACCGTGGTGTTTCTGAGGATCAGTTCTCAGGAACATGGGTGGAGGCTGCTGTTTCGGTGTCCTCTGACACTCCCTGCTTTTCCTTCCTCTTGTATATGATCTAGGACCTGCCACGTCTCTCCCTTCATACCGAGGGTTAGAAGATGTGGTCTAGAGTAGCCCTGGTTCAGATCACCTGATATCCACCTGGTAGGATCACTCCCTGTTCTTTACCTTCTCCAGGCTCTCTGCAAATAGAAAACCTGACTCATTTCTTCCCCCTAACCTAGAAGGACCAGTGCACATCTGTTTTCCTGGTGGAATTGTCAATGGCAATCCCTTTAGCTCTCATAAGCATACAGGCTTTATTTGGTTATTTTACTCTCACCCACTTTAATTCCCAGGTGTTAAAATCTTCCCATGAAAATATTACCTGCTTCCCAAGACTCCTCGATGTTTCTCCCTGACCTGTCCCTTTCCAAAATCACATCACCTTTCTTTCTTCTTTCTTTTCTTGATCTCCTAGTTATTGTCAGTCACCATTTTTTCCTTCTTAAAAATTTTAAACACAGCTTTATTTGATGCCATCGAGGTAGCTAGGTAGCTTGCACAGAGACTAATATTCAGTGATTAATATTCAATTATGAGCAACTGAGTGACTTAAAGTTCAAAGCAACTGCCTTAAAGTCTGTGTCAACAGCATAAAGACTTAGAGACCATAAGTGTGGGTGGCAAGTCAGCACGCCCTGAAGTTTCCTTTCTACATAAAATATTTTGGTTAATTTTTCTCCCAAGTCTTTAAGAGGAAGAATTAAATAAGATTTTACAACTTACAAGAAACAAAGTAGTTAGCTAGTTGCTTTAGAGCAGTGTATTCTAAGCTGTGTTCCTCAGAACACTAGTTGAGCATGATATTAATTAGCAAGAATAGAATTATGTGGTCAACTAAAGAAACCTTCAAAGGGTTTTTGTGTATTTGTTAAGAGTGGGATTCTCAGAATTCTTAACAAATGAATATTCATTGCAAATCTTTGAAGAGGGGGGACATAGTAGCTAATATTTTCCAAATTTAATAGATTTTGGATGCCTTTTCTGAATCTTCTACCTACTTTTTCTATGGAGTCTGTCTTGGGACAAGGAGGGAAATGGGGATTTAGAACACAATTTTATCATGACTTATAAGGATATTTCTAACATATTCATTTCCTAGGTTAATTCTAACCACGAGTTGTTAACACACCTTTAAAATATCTTGAAGCAACTTCTCCAGTATCTGTTTCTAAACACTCCTGCTTCCTGTAAACACCACCAAGAGGTACTTAATTCTTATCTTTGATTCACAAAACCTGGAGTTGTTATTGGGAGCTGCTTCAAAAAATGCTCTAAGTCCGAATTCAAGGCAAAGAGACCTTTAGTTACCTGGCCAAGGACTGCCACCCACCTGTACAGACTGAAGCTCTGAGGGAGAACAGCAATTTCCGGGCCTGTGTCTTGGGAATTTAAGGATGAAAACCACAACTCAGGGGCTTTTCTCAGCATCATGCAAGCAAGCAAGTTACAGAAACTAAAAAAAGCAGTTACCTTAACTGCATCTCGGGTCCGAACAAGTGTTAGACAACCGTATCCTGAGTTTCAGCTGAGCGGGGACGATAATCTATTTTAAAGTCATGTAGACCCATAAATGTTCTCAAACCCAGGATGTAGCTCACCATGACCATCACCATATCCTGAGTTGGGTGCATTCTGTGGGGCACAAAGTACAGAAAAACAACTTTTTAAAGGAAAACAGCTTTCGTTTCTGTTTCTCAGAAATGGGTCATGCAACAGTTTTTTTTAATAGAAGGCAACAAAATGGGAGTCTTAGACCTGTCTATGACAGTTCTTGCTTTATAATTGTCTTGTCTCACTTATCAAAATTTTATATCTATAATTCATATTTTTCACTAATCCATAACCTATAACTTACACTCTGATTTTATTGATTAGTTTACACCACAACAGAGTATGAGCTCGGACTAAATGCAGGCTTCCAGCCCGACAGTTCTGTCTCCATGCCTTGCTTGTCTTACCACTCTTGCTCAAAGCTTTGTGCCCTCACGCTGAATTCTTTTGCTCTCAGCCATCCTTTCCCTCCTGTCCACCTGCACGAGCTTCCGTTTTCAGTATCCCCCGACACTGCTTTCCACAAGCCACATACTTTTCCATAAACCTTCCATAAACCTCTTCCTAGAGAGGTACTTCCTGCTGATTCTCCTGGAAGTTGGCCTCAGGACCACTCTACAGCCATGATCGATTTAATTTCATCAAGCACTCAAAGAATCCCATAGGAAAAGTCTCCATTGCATCTAATAATAATTTTTTAAAAAATCAGACATGAGCACATCTCTTTCACAAAAAAAATGTCAAACTGTTGCTTGTTGCTAGATCTTTATTTCTAGAAATTTCTTGCCACTGTATTTTCATTTTTATGAAATGTGAAATTTTTAAAGGATATCTTATGGGAGAAAAAACTTCATTGCGATGACCTCACTGAATTCATTCATCTGTTTTTCTGTCAGTTGGGAAAGTATCACTACTGCTTGATAACTCACTGGCCTTGATGATACCACAGGGCCAAGTCTGGTCTTGCAGCCTGTTCCTGTCACGTTCCTTTAAAACACAACCGTCCACCACTCTGTTCTGCTGTCTCCTGTGTCCTTTCTACAGGATGCAGAGACCAGAAGCATCCAGTGCACGTAAAGATCTCACGAGGAATGACGGTGCTCAGGTCTTGCTCCAAACCTAGTAAACAAGAATCTGTGTTTGAAAAAGGTCCCCAGGTGATGGAGAACTTTCAAGGACACTGAGGTGAGGCGAGCTGCTCAAATCTCAGCTTGCTCATTTGTAAAGAATAAACTCTCATAGGACTGTAACAGGATGAAATAAAGCAATGTATTCTGAAAACCGTGGAACATATTACTAATTTGGGCTATATGTGCTGGTTGACTGACTTACTGTTCCTGCTCTCACGTGCACCTTTCCGTAGCTGAACTCTGTGCCCGCAACATCTTTTTTTTTTTTCCTGTAAGTATTTGAGTTACACCTCTTTGGGGCTCACTTGTGTCTCCTTGCAAATTCCTGTGTTGGAGTCCTAATTCCCAGTTCCTCAGAGTACGAATACATTTGGAGAGAGGGTCTGCAAAGAGATAATTGAGGTTAAAGAAGGTCTTTAGGGCACACCTTAATCCAACCTCATAGATGTTCTTGTAAAAAGAGGCGATTAGATGCATGTGTGAACACATACACACGAGACCACGTGAGGACACAGGAGGAAGATGCCCATCTGGAAGCCAAGGAGAGATGTCTCCAAAAGAAACCAACCCTACCTATGCCTTGATGTTGGTATTTTAACCTCCAGAACCATGAGGGAATAAATTTCCGCTGTTGAAGCCCCCGAGTCGAGTCAGTGGTAGCTCGTTAGGGCATCCCCTGCAAAGGGATGCTCTGCTCATCCTCACTTCAGGTCCCAGGGCTCTGCCCCCAGCTACCTGCTTTCCCCTGTTTGGTTCTGTACAATGCAGTTGAAGATTTTCTCTTTTTTTTTCCTTTTTTTAGTTAACTTGACATATTTGCATGCCAAGCATCTTCAGATAGATTTGTGATTCTAGAGACCAAGAAAACTCTATTCAATGTCTACCTTACTTGCCTGTGAATGCCAATTAATATTTCTTTGTGAGTTGATTGTTTGAAAGCAGAGTACAATTCAGGACTTTGTAGTTCCAGTCAAGGCCCTCAACTAGCCCAAGGATAATTCTTCGGCCTCTAGACAAACAAAGCAGACTTTACTTTTAGTCTGCAGTATTAAGCATATATTGAGGCGAATGTCATGATTTAATATAGGTGTTCTGTGTAAGTTAAATTTGGGGGAGCTTTGAAAATTTGTAACTGCTTATTTTATTTGAGTTCCCAGTCCTACTCCATCCACAACAAAGTGAAGTAAGCAAAAAAGTTACCGTGGTTCCTGTTTTCAAGATGGAAAAATCCGATGTTAAGAATGGTCAAGAGGCTAAAGTGGCCAGGTATGGTGGCACATGCCTGTAATCTCAGCCATTCAGGAGGCTGAGGAAGGAGGATCACAAGTTCAAGATCACCCTCAGCAACTTAGAGAGGCCCTAAGCAACTTAGTGAGACCTTGTCTCAAAGTATATATATATAAAAAAAGGGGTCTAGGAATGTGGCTCAATAGTTAAGTGCCCTGGAATTTAATCTCTAGTACCTGCCCCCCAAAATATACTAACTTGTCACAATATATTGTATACTTCAGAGTCAATCACAATGTATTGTATACTTGAGAATTGTTAAAGGAGTAGATATGTCCTCTACCACAAAGAATGTGAGGTATTGTATGTATTCATTAGCTCAATTTAGACATTCCACATGTATACATATTTCAAAATATCATATTCTACAAGATAGATATACCACATATTATACCTTTAAGAGGCTTAGCCACATACCCTGGCTAACTTGTGGTCAAGCACAGCAAATAGGAGGCTTCTGGTACTTTAACAATGGACCTGGCCCGTGATGTTATGAATGATTGGTCTTCCTACGAAAGAAAAGGAAGGGCTCTTTATACCCCCCTTCCCCACATCTAAAAATAAAATTTTAAAAAAATACCAGAGTTTGCATATGAACAAGTCAAAAAACTTATTTTTCAGTTCTCTGTGCTGCAACTTCTTAGATTTAATACTCCAAATTGAAAGCAATCTCCATAGAATTTCTCTGGGGACAAATGACCTACTTCAGCTTACATTACTCCCTGTAGTTGTTCTGAGCCTTGGGAATTACCTTGTCCGTGTATTTTCATTGAGAATGAATGCTTTAATATATTTCTTTAATCATCTGTTGCATTAGAGAATATTGTTTCATGCATATTAAAGACTTGAGCATGTAATAGACCGGTGTTCTGACTAATAAATGCACTCAAAGCATGTCACGCGTCTTATTGCTTTTCCTAGCTTCAGGATAAATGTATTTTATTTGGCAAATGATAGTGATGATGATGATGATGACGACGATGGTTAGAAGACAGTGCAACTATTAAAGAAAAAAAGGAATTATTTTGTTTAAGGACAGTGCCTTGGTCTTGCACAGATGATTATTCCTTTGAAGGAGTCAACTCTCTACCTTATTTCCAGAGTATTTTATTCCTCATTCAGGCAAATCAATCAATGAGTGTTAGGGACTTGTTATGTGCCCAGCATGAGGCTGTACAGAGGTATTAAGGTGCAACTTCAGGATTGGGGGGGTGGCTCAATGGTAGAACAATTTCCTAGCAAGTATAAGGGCCATTCCTAGTGCTTCAAAACCAACCAACTAACTAACTAAATAAGATGCCACTTATACCTAGAAAGTCTTTTAGTCTGATTTGGGATCTTAAGACTTCCACAAAATAAATGATTAAAGCTACAAATCATTTTTTCTAGGAAAAGAGAGGCTGTACAGAGGTATTAAGGTACATCTTCAGGTTTCGGGGGCGCAGCTCAGAGAGGAATGGAAATTGGTTGGGATGTGGATAAAAGGGAAAAATTGGGATGGGTGGATAAAAGTATCCTGGAAAGAGGAAAGAGTATTAACAAAGGCACAATCCTGGGGGTGAGTTCAGTAAAGCATTCCCTGTTCTGGGTGATGGAGCTGGATGATGAAGGATATGGCCCTTGTTCTGGAATTAAGGGGAGCAGACCAGCAAGCGGACCGATAGGCACTGGGATCAAAGGCGTGCTGGAGCTTGGCAGGGTGTGCTAACTGATCTTTACTTGACACAGCTGGAGAGAGAGAAGACCAAGAAAAGTCTTCCAGAGGAGATCATCCCAAGAGGCAGCTTTTAGGTCTTTTTGTTGTTTTTCTTTTTAGTTCCACATGATAGTAGAATATATGTTGACATATTTATACAAAAATGAAGTATGTCTTATACTAATTAGGATCCCAGTCTGTGGATGCACATGATGTAGAGATTCAACCCTTCTCAGTATGTATCCAAAGGAATTAAAATCAGCATACTACAGTGATGTGGCCACATCAATGTTTACAGCAGCTCAATGCACAACAGCAAATCTGGGGAACCCACCTAAGTGTCCTTCAACCAATGAATGGATAAAGAAAGTGTGGTATATTTACACATGGAATATTACTCAGCTATAAAAATAATGACTTTATGATGTCTGCTGGTACATGGATGAGTAGTAGTGAAGTAAGCCAGTCTTAAGAGGCATCTTGAGATAAAGGGAATTTTAAGACAAGAAGGAATTAGACCAGGGAAAGGACATCTCAGGATGATGGGATTATTTGGGAAGGGCAAGGAGGAAGAGATACATACCATACCTCACAAATATGTACAATTTTTATATTCAATAAATTTTTTTAAAGTTTGAGAAGAAACTGTTAACTACTTAATGTGATCCTTACACACTGCATATATGTATCATATTATCACACTGCACCCCATAAATTAGTCCCATTAAAATAATAATTATAAAAAATATTTTTAAAAGAAGAGAGCTTGCCAAGTACCTCAGTTTGGCTGGAGCAAAGCACGGATGCCAGGAGACAGTGAGAGACACAGGTAGAGGGGAGGCCAGGGAGAAGCAGGTACGTCATACTAAGGGATTCTGACTTTACTCTGAAAAGAATGGGGAACAAATGTTAGACTCAGAAAAACAAGAGGGGAAGAGGCTTGGCTACAGCACAGGTTTCCAAGGAGATATTCAAAAAAAGAAGGGTAACGTGTGACTTCACTTTCACGAGTTTGGAGTTGAACTAGAAGATGCTGCAGAGTCACTAGAAGTTCATGGTCTTATTCTGCTATTTATTTTATTTTTCTAAATTCATTTGATGTGAGTCTAGTGTACATAAAATGCAGTCAAAGTGATCCAACCAGATGGTGTGGATGGGGGCCATCAAAGTCATCCTCTCTGATTTAGCCAATGTCATACAATGATGACAGTTGGAAAATTGATGTTATGCCCTTAATGATCTCAACTAAGGTTAATCTTTCTCAACTAATCAGTTTTGCCCCAATTTCCAATGCACATCCCTTCCTTGTACTATGTAAAATGGTTTGTCTCCAGTGAATCTGAACATTGTGACTAGCATTTTTTTTCATGTTTTTAATCTCTAATTATGGGTTCAACAGTCTCAAGAGAACTGTGAAAATTCTTTGGACAGACTTCCTTCCCAGATTCCAATCAATCAAGAATATTTGGATGACCTTTAACAATAAGGTAATGGAAAATGGAAATGTTTAAGAGATATTCCAGGAGTGAAATATTTCACTACGATCCTTTTGCATGACTCTGAAAATAAATCCCCACAAGCTTGCCATTCAGTTGACCAGCCTATAAAATGCCTTAATGCTTTCCTATACCAAATGCCCCAGGGACAGAGGACATGGGGAATGTCAACTTCTTACATTACAGGATTTACTGCTTCAAAGGAATATACTGTTATTTAGAGATTTCATGACTTTCAAGTGAAGGATATAGAAAACAACAACCCCCAGGAAGAAAGGGGAACAACGACCCCAAGGGAGAAGGGAGGACAGTGGGTCCCAGGGGAAGAGGCCAAGCAGTGGGCTCTGGACTTTCACCATTTCTCAGCAACAATGGGCTTTGAACTTCCATCACTGCTCCCCTGACTGCCCAACCCATGCATTCAACTATGATGCAAGTTTCACTTAGACCCTATAAAAATAAGACCCCTCTTATAACCAGCTGTCATTTTCTACCCTGAAACAGTCATGTTAGATGGCCAGTGAGACCTGGGAAGTGACCATTGGTTGCCTGAGATTCCTAAGGTTCTCTGAGATTGGGGAGACCCCCAGCCATGACATGTGACTATGGCTGAATTCCCAGACTGATGGTCTGAACAAGAATGTTATGATATGATTTATCTGAAACAAACTTATTCAGAAACATCTCAGAAGAAGGGGGGAAAGGTCAGAGGGGCAGGGTAGGGTGAACTGTCCCAGGCAGAACAGTCTCTGGTGTCTTCCGCAGATTGGGGCAGAGGAGACTCGGGTCTTGCAATGGGGTCTTCTGACTCAGCTCTGCATTCCTTGGAGCCTCGCTGTTCATGGACGTGGCATGTTCTCTGTCTTTGGATCCACTTGATTGCTGACATGGCATGCAGCAGCAGAGGCTTTGGGCACAGGTAGCGGTCCTCCTCCTCACCTGCTTCCAGGCATTTCTGTGGCCATGGCCTGGGCCTGTGGGTGTATCTTGGGAGGAGTGGCTGCTCTCTTTCTGGCCTACCTAGGGAACATCGTCCAGGGATTGGACATGAGGGACCCAGAGTCAGACTGGGAAGCTCCCCTGGGAGTGGGGCCCTGCAGGCAGGAAGCGGAGAGGAATGGCAGGCAGGCGGTGCATCTGATGCCCTTCTGGCCTGGCTCTTGGGCCTCCTCAGGCAGCTGAGTGTCAGCGGGTAAGGGAAAGCTGCACAGGGCAGGCTCACTGGTGCTCCTCTTGGGGAGAACAGGGCCATCGGAGAGATCCTCAGGGCATGGATGAGGCATGACCCTGGGAGGCACAGGCTTCCCCTGGAACATGCACCCTCTCCCCTGGCCTTTCTGGTGCTTGATGATGAGGTAGGTTGCCATGGCGGAATCAAACTTTCTCTTGGCCAGAGACACCCAGGTTTTGTATGGATCATGTCAAACAGGATGGTCATGTTTACGGGGTCTGGGTGTTTGTGTTTGGGGAGTGCCTCGCTACAGTGATGGGGTACACATGGTTCACCCTGCCTCAAACACAAATGTGAAAACTTCACAGCCCCTTAACAAATGGGGAGTGAGAAGAAGGGACCAGCCTGAGATTGAGTACTTACCAAAATGCACTCACCTCCACCCACAAAAGGCCTTCCCATCACAAGAGATCAAAGGAAGGTAGGGACAGCTAAAGGTGCACTTATTTAACCCAATGGGAGGCAGTAAAACCTAGGCAACATTCAGGAAGACTGTATCCCTCACAGTCCTCAGCCAATGAGGAACCGGGGGAGGGGCCTTGCACACTAGGGAATAAAATTCTGATTGCAACTGCTCTGGGTGGGCCTGCTTACCCAGACACCGGATCTCGGATCTTGCAGACTGTAACTGGAAGCCTCACTGTCTCTGAACCTTCTGTGTCTTGGCCCATTCTTTGGGTTTGGACCAAGGTGTGCTTCTCACATGTACAATCTGGAAACCACCACAATCTCAGAAGTAGCGAAGAAGGAAAACAGTATAAAATCCAAGGAAATGGCCTCGTTTGCACAGCGTCATTATGTGGTTAGCTTGCTTATTTGGAAGTAGTTTAGTTTTAATTACTCCAATACTGTTTCTATAGTGCTCACCTTATTCCGAAGGATAAGCTCTATGTGTTCAGGGTAGAATTTTTCTTTAGTTAATCTAACATTTTATTTAGCACATTGCTACTTTAAGCTTATTAGACAATTCAAAATACTTGCACTTACATGGGACACACCCTGTTGGCATTTCAGAATCACAGTATAGAAACACTTCGTGTCACTGCACAACCATCATTCATACTTCAGAGGGGAGATTCCATAAATGGCATCCCTATAAGATGGATATTGACCAAATCACATGCTTTACTCAGACTCTTTCCCCAAGGATCCTTTGCTTTCCCAGAGGACCTTTGCCATAACCCCCATCAGAATTATTAAAGGGCACTCACTTAAGGCAAGTTAGGCCCGTCTCCTAATCTGACAGGAGACCTACTTGTTTGGTTGGAATTTATGTGACTTCTGGTGCCTGTGGACTTTAGAGGTGAGGGTTTCACTGAAGGCTATTCTTGATTGAGAAGGAGTAGAGATAGCTGCTCTGCAGGAAGGCAACGAGGGAAGCAGGAAGTAGTCCTGTGGACAGAAGGAACACAAAAAGCTGTCTGGGATCCTGATGGCTATTTTGCCCATCTTCTGGTCCCCTTGGAGGCCATGTGAAATTCCTGCTCTTGGGTTCTTCTAAAGATACCATAAAGCCCTGGTAATAAATCTACTCTTCCTCTTTCTCAAAACCACTTAAATATGACTTTGACTCAGCAATCACTTTATCACAGTATTTTATCTTGGCATAGCATTCTAAAATTTAATCAAATTTTTATTAGCTTTGTTTTCCAATCAGTGTCACCTTATTTGCCGCTACTCAAAGCAATTTCATATAACTTGTTTACATAGTTAGCAAATTTTGAGCTACTCTGGCCAAGTATGGCCATAGTCTAAAGTTTAATGAACATCTAACCTACTAATTAATCTATCTCAATTTCCAAGAAATATGTACTGTTGTTTAATCATGAATGCCAGATTAGAATTCAGGGCACATATTTCACCATAAATTGATCACCATAAATCCAACTGAAAATGCCCCATGAAGATAGGTTAATAGTAAGGGAAAGGAGTTATTTGCCATAGCTATTGGAGCTCTAGGCTAGAAGGGGGCCTGATTTGGGGGGTTCAACAGATCAGTTCTGGGTACTTGCCCCCAAAATCAAACAGAAAAACGAGTGATGAAGTGGGAAAGGAATTTATTCAGGATAGCTATACTGGGAAGGAGCAGGGGGACGAATTGTCCTCAGCCTTGTGTTGGGGGGCTAACAGGAGTTGTGCAGTTATAAAGGGAAGGAACACAAGAGGGGCAGGAAGCAGGCTGAGTTAATCAGTCTTGTTCAAACTGTGGTCTCCTTGATCATTCTCTCAGGGTTGGCTAGTGATATGAAAGCTGCTATTGCCCAGGGGTAGTCTTTAATTCTTATCAGGAGATGTTTATTGATCAGACCTATTGTTCTTGGAATCAAAGGTGACAGCAGGAGGGAATGACTTAGAGAAAAGAGCTAGTCAGAGAGGAAAGGAGGCATTTGTTCCTTCAGGTTTAGGGCAGTGACTGGAGACTTCTAGGAATCATTCTAGTGGTCTTGAACAGGATGTTGTAAAAGCTGGCAGTTGACAAACTTGGTATTACATCCCTTGCAAATCTCAAAAATATTTTAGTTACTTTGATTTTGGTGTCTTCAGCTTTGAAGGCAAGAGTTACCAGCTTTAGATGAACATTTCTTAAATGATTAACATGTATTAATATGTGCAGAGTTGAACAGGACTCTGACCCAAACTTGAAGGTAGAGAGCAGACAGATACAAAATGAAGGCAGGGATGCCAAGTTTTCAGTCCTGTTTCTAGTTAGTTACCTATTGGACATTTGCAGACTCAAGTGCAGAGCGAGTGCAAAACCAGCCACTAAGTCCCTATTACACTATCTGTCTTATCTATTAAATAATTTATTCCCGCAAATGCTTAACAATGACCCCAAAACCTCACCGAGGACAGAATTGCTCAGGAAAATTTTTTAACATAAATTCTTAGGCCCATCTCGGAACTGTGGAATAAGAAGCTGTAGAAGATGAGGGCTGGGAATCTATATTTGCAATTATTTAATTCTGCAGGGAATTCTGAAAATCAACCAGGTGTGACTACCATTACTTTAGAATGCATATACTATTCAGGGTGAATTTATACTTGAGAATAAGACTCTAGTAAGTGTAGAAAAATTGATTGTATTTCTATATGCCAGCAATGAACATTGGAAATTGAAGTTTTTAAAAAGTACAATTTATAACAGCACCCCAAATATGATCTATTTAGGTATAAATCTAACAACATGTTCAAAGTTATATATGCTGAAAACTACAAATTATTCATAAATCACAGAAGGCCTAAAGAATTAGAGATATATGAAATATTCACGGACTAGAAAATTTAATATTGTTAAGATATCAATTCTCCCAAATTGATTCATAGTTTCAATTCAATCCAATTGAAAATTCTAGCAACATTTTTTTAAAAGTTGAAAAAATGATTCTAAACTATACATGAAAAAGAAACTAAAATAGCCTAAATAATTTTTGAAAAACCAGAAAAGTATAAAGCTACAGTATAGTATTGGCAAAAAGATAGACACAGAGTTGGATGGAACAGAATAGAATCTAGTAGTAGACCTATGGACATATATTTAATTTTTGATAAAAAGTGCAAGGGAAGTTTAGTGGAGGGAATATTGTCTTTCCAAAAAAAATGATATTAGAACAATTGAATATCTATAGGCAAAATAATGAACTTGAGTGAGCAAGATCTCACATTATATGGAATTCTAACTAAGAAGTATAATAGAACTAAATTTAGAAAACCTCAAACATTAAAAAATAAATTCTAGAAGAATGCATAGAAGAATATTTTTGAGATATTGGGTAAGGCAAAGATTTCTTGGAAATCATTCAAAGCATGATCAACAAATGTATACTTGAGAATAACAAATTTATACTTGAGAATAAATTGGACTGACTTAAAACCTTCTTGTCTTTAAAGAACAACTTAAGAAAATGTAAAAGACCAGGTCTAGGGATATAGTGCAGTGGTAGAGCACTTGCTTAGCATGATCCAACACTGCCATCCCCACCCCCAGCCCCCAAAATGCCACATGCTTGGAGAAAATATTTGAAAATATGTATTTGATAAAGAACTTGAATCCAGAATACACATTAAAATATTCCAGAACTCATTAGGAAACAACTTGAAAAATGGGGGCAAAAGATTTAAATAGACATATTGCCAAAGAAGACACACAGATGCAAAATAAGCACATGAAAAGATATTTAACATCATAATTACTAGAGAAATGCATATAGAACTACAATGAGTTACCTTTATGATATTAAGCAAGATTTCAGTTAAGTGTGTCAAGGAATATATATTTTGTTTTCAGTTTGATCACGTCCAGCAACCAAATTATCTTTTTTTCCTCCTTTAAAATGAGTAAGGTAACAGATGGGCATGGAAACTCGGAGGGGACAGTGTGCACCACTCTCTTGGCTGTTGTGATGGGCTTTATGCACCTATTATTATTTATTACAAAGGCTTAGGATATAATGGAGTGGTCACCTTCCAGTTCAATGAGGTATTAAGACCTAGAGGGGATTTAGGGGGAAAGGAAGCCCTTTGTCCTAGTAGTTCCATTCGATATTAGATAATCTGTGGGATGGGATAAACACTCAACAAATTCACAAATGTTTTTTGGAGAAATCTCAATTTTTAAGAAAACCTAGGATCTAATTAAATTGCTAAGTTGCATTGCATTAAAATGGCCATTAGAGGTTCTCAGTCAATTGACCTCTGCATACATTTGCCCCAGGATGTTCACTGAGAAGGGAGGAACTTCTGTGTTCTCAGGGTCACCTGTGTGCTGCCTCTCATCAGACATTATGCTAAAAGTAAATATTAGCTAATGTCTAGCATACCACTGAAAGGAATTGAGGAATACTAATCGAATTATAAAAAATTATATTTAACATGTCTAATTTCCAGAATTAGCTAGGTCACTATTAGACCTCAGAGAAGTTCAATGACTTGCCCCAGCTGGCAAGTGGCAGGAATCATATTTAAACCCAGGTCTCGGGACTCCAAGACTAGTGCACAGTCCATGGCTTTCCTTCTCCTCCCAGTTCATGAATGCATAAGCCATGATGGTGTGGTAAATCACATCAAGAGATGCCGGCAGTATTTCTTCTCCTTAGGCTCTCGTGCTGTGAAGCTGAGCCCAACAGTTTTAAAATTAATTCTTACTTGGCATTCCATTATCATTAGATTGATTTAACTCAGCTACATTTTTAATATTTCAAAGTTAGAAGATATATGGCACACAATTCCATTTTCTTTTATGACTTTTAAAAATACTGTAGAACTGAGGAAGGAAAATACTTGGTGATATTCTTCACCAGAACGTAGCATTTCTTTTCTCTTGCCTTCCAGGGCGCCAGCCTCCCGACTCTCCCTTTTCTCTTCTTTATAGACTCCTCAGAGGAGATCATCTCCCTCTGCTTGCCCTTGAGATGTGGGTGTTTCTTGGAGTCGTGTCCTGGGGTCTCCTTTTTTCTTGGTGGACATAAATGGATCATGTCTGGAGTGGTCTCATTTATTCACTTTCCATGACCACTGGTCTGTTGTGGTCTTCAGCTCTGGGACAAATCACTCTGACCTGTAGAACTGTGGGCTCCATTCTTCCTGTTGGACAGATTGGCCTGGACGACTGACAGAAGCTCAGTCCCAACATGCCCCATACTGAAGGCACCGCCTTCCCTATACCGTGCTCTCTGGACCCTGCAGCTGCTCTTTCCCTCTCCTTAGGGTCCTCAATGGTGCCTGGGAGTCATTCTGAAATCTTTTCCTCCTCTCCTCATATCCAAATATTCATCCATTTCTTTTTAATCTCTCAAAAGTCTTCCCCTCCTCTGGATCCTTTCACTCCAGTCTTCAGCAAGTCTAACCTTTATTTCTGTCTACATTTCCTCATGACTTTCCCATTATGGTTTAGATGTGAGGTGTTCCCCAAAAGCTCATGTGTGAGACAATGTAAGAAAGTGAGAGGTGAAATGATTAGGTTATGGAAGCCTTAACCTAATGAGGGTGTTAATTCCCTGGTACGGATTAACTTAACCACATGCAGGTAGGGTGTGGCTGGAGGAGGTGGATCACTGAGAATATGCCTTTGGAGTACATATTTTGTCTACCGAGAGGCAAGGGGAGTGTCAGTTTCTCTCTTGCTCCAGAGACCTCTGAAACCATGATCCCCAAATAAACTTTTCTTCCTTAAAATTGTTCTTGTCAGGTCTTTTGGTCACAGCAGTGAAAAACTTGACTAAAATATCCAACCTTCAGATCTGTCCTCCTCTCATTCCCAGGACGTGCTGCTAAAATCATGTTATTTCCAGCAGAAAGCCCTACTACGGCTTCTTCCTTCTTCCCCTGATTCCACCTGCAGCCTCACCCTCATTGAAACCCAAGTTCTAGCTGCACTGAAATGCCTGTGGTTACCTGACCCCACTTTGTTCCTGGTCATCTGCCTTTATATGTTGATGCTGCTATCATTCAGTGCTGGCTCATTAGGTCTTTGCCTTAATGTCCTTGTCATTATGGATTTGTATATCTTTTAAAATTTACAATGATTTTCTTTTATTTTCACCTTTTTTCTCCTCAATGTCTTAGTAAGCAAGCGAATCTTTTTAAATGAGAATAGATAATCTCTATTAAAACATTAAATGAATACATTCTGCCCTTTTCCTGCTTTTCTGATATGGCTAGGATGAATATAGAAATTGTAAAACTTCAAAATAAATCATGATTGTTTTAGGTCTTTTCAAATTGGCAAGATTTTCAATTTTATGTGTAACTCACATGATTTGGGGGCAAGCCCATGGGCTCTGGATTTATATCCAGATGTCTACTAAGAGAAAAGGGTGTAACTTGCTTTTAGTGGTAGGTCAGCTTCTTCATCCCCTTATTCTTCTTTCTAAAAATAACGAATACCCTTTTTGAGTATAATTTTAGATTTACAAAATAATTAAACTCTTAGCATACAGAGTCCATATATCACCTGATTCCACCTGGACTTAGTCTCTTTGTTATTAACATCTTTTACTAGTGTGGTATGTTTGTTACAATTGATACACTGATATCAATGCATCATTATTAAATTTAGCCCATACTTTACATTAAGGTTCATTCTTGGCGCTGCCTGTTCTAAGGGCTTTGACAAATATGTTCTGACCCAGCTAGAGTATCACGTGGACCAGCACCAACTGTGCTTTGCCTGTGCATCCTTCCATCTCCACCCTCTCCTCCAAACTTTGGCAACCACCGATTTTTCTACTGTCTTCAGAGTTTTGACTCAATATTATATTTTAAGCCAAAGTTTTGATTATCTTTTTAGGCAGATTTCTTGTTATTTTCTTCAGATGAAGAAAGAATACCTTCATGAAATTTAAGTTACCAATCAGGAAATGTTCATAGATTGATTTTTTTTTTTAAGGTTGAGTTGGCATTTCCTATTCCCATGAACCTGGAGTGCACTCATCTTTGGTCCAGTAAATCCATAGGAGGAAGAAAGACGCTTTAGGGAATAAGGAGGGTTTTATAGATCCAGAAATGCCTACAAGGGAAACTGATTTCTCTTGTCTATTACCAAATTGTGAACAGCAATAGTGTTGGCATCAAGGTGAGGTTACCTGTTTTCTACATAGGACACTGATAAAATGACATGGTATAATCTTGGCAGGTGACATGGTCAGCACCATAATTTTCTGTATTTTGCATCAGAAGAACCCCAGTGCTTCAAATTGCAGACCCCAGCAGGATTCACTTCCAGATGGATAGCTAAACTCATTTCTTGACGCCATTCCCATTTAAATTTGACAGCACTGACACCAAAGAATGGAGAGCATGTGTGTCACTATTTGTTTTGGAGGTAACTAACACACTATCAGTTTAATAACTAGGCTAAAACCACAACTCTATTACTGTGGTGACACCTCACAGGCATGAAGCAGTGGCATGTCATGATCATTTGATGGAAAAAAAAATTTAAGGAGATGTAGAAAGAAGGATTGGAAGTCCATATGAAACATGATCCAAGTTAAAAGAGAAGTTCCATTTAAATAGCACCATATTTTGGTCATGCTTCACTTTGATACAGAAAACACCAAGCATTAGAAGCAGAGTGGATGGTAGGACTGGTGGTAGGGAAGGGGAGGGTCAGAAGAAATTTTCACGAAGATTAATACTTTTCTAGTGCTTGAGGTTTTCTAAGTGCCTTTCTTCACATCTACTTTGATACAAATTGTCCTTATCATATGGCTTATTAATATAGTAATGTTTTAAGATACTGAAAATCTGCTGCTGGAAGTGAGAGACTACAGTGACCAGAAATGATCCCATGGTAAAAGTTCAATGGTTTTCCTCTCCAGCTTTGTTGCAGTGAAATGCTCCAAAGCCTCCTCTTTTTTGCAAACTGAAAGTATGATTTGCAATTCCGAAACTATTTTAGTCTCAGCAGAGAGGGAGTTTGCACATGCATTTTCTATAACTAAGGCTGATTCCCATTAGGGCTGAAAACAAAGTATATGATTCATAATAAGAGATTGCTGCCTTTGAAATCACTTCCTACCATAATACTGGCCACTTCATTACAGTGGTAATTAGAAAGAAAAAAAACCAGAAATGGCCATTTGAGGGGAAATTAGTGCTTAATTTCCAAGACTGTTTTATTTTAATGGATGCAACTCTGGCAAGATTTTATACTTAAATTGCAAACCTAAGAATGATAAGGCTGGTGTTTTAGATTGGTCTTCTAAATGGGAAACACTTAATGCAGCATGTGATGAAAAAATACCTAATGACTAAATATATCCCTTAAAGTCAAATAAACTCTTTGAAGGAGGGTCTCAAAGATACATTCGTAAAGGTAGATAAATACATGTAGGTACAAATTACAGCCATTTAACCAGTTGCTGATTAATCAGTTAATCAGTCATTAACCAAAGAGCAACTGTTGCAGTGCATACCTTGACCCTGGTAAAAGATACTTACTAAGATTAAGAAAAAGCACAGCTAAAAGCAGAAGTGTCTGATGCAATCGAAAAGGAAGAAATGGATCTTGCCTTGGAAGAGGAAAACAAGACCCAAGACAAAGAAATAACCACAGGTTAGTCTAAAATTCCCCATTTTTGAAGACAGTTGGTGAGTTATCTTTTAAAAAGTGTTTTATCGCTTACCCCCTTCCACACTGTTTCCTCTTTTTTTTTTAAAAAAAATCTTTCATTGTGGAATGTAATATACATACAGAAATCTGAATGCAATGAAAGTACACAGCTCAACAATTTACCTCAACAGGCACCCAGGGTAGCTAGCATACAGGGCGACAGAACACTGTTCATACCACACAAGCTCCTGCAGCCTCCCTCCCCATCACTACCCTCTCCCTTGCCCCTAAAATTCAACTTTCTTTTATGTTATCATTTGTTTTTCTTGATTATTTAGTAAAATAATAGTATTGAAATATGCATCCCTAAATATTACAGCTTTTCTGTGCCTGATGATTTTTTTTATTTTTATAGAAACAGAATCATGTAGTTTATATTCTTTTGAATCTCTGCTCTTTCCAGTGATGCATTATTATGTCAAATTTATTTTTTGGTATGAGTAGTGGCAAATCCTCCATATAGATCTAGATGTTTCTATCTATCTAGGTAGGTAGATAGATCTCACATTGTTTTCTTGTTCTTCCACTGAGGGTGGCTACTACATCTAGGTGGCTTTCAGTTTTTGCTTTATGAATGCTGCTGCTATGAATGTTCCTTTTGTGTCTTTTGAATCCATGTGTATACATTTCTGTTGGATTGTGCTGGGTTATTGGGTTTCAATTTGGATTTGATAGATACTGACAAAGTTTTGTTCTTCTATCAGCAGAATGTAAATTTCTTCCTTCTCCAGATGGCTGTTGGCAATTAGTAGCTGCAATCTTAATTTTAACTCTTCTGGTAAGGGTATAGTAGAGTTTCACTTGGGGCTTAATTCGTTTTGTTGGTGACCAGTGAGATTGAGAATATTTTAGTATACTGACAACTATTTGGCTATCTTTTGCTGCAAAATGCCTCAAGTCTCTTCTCAACTTTTGCATCACGTTGTCCTTTTCCTTATTGATTTGTAGAGGTTCTTTATATATTCTAGAAATGAGCTTATTTTGATTATATGCATGGGGCATTTCTTCTTTTAATTGTGGCTTGCTTTTTTTTTTAAAACTGTCTTAGTGATATCTTTTGCTGAATATAGTTTTTTTAAATTTTTTTAGGATTTTTTGCACTAATTTACAGAAGCATAGAAAAGAGTAGAGTGTTCCCATGTACCCTCAATATAGCTTCCTCTGATATTAACATATTATATAACCACTTATCAAACATATCTAACACCAGGACCAGAAATTCACATTGATATGAAATTATTAGATAAACTAGCAGTGTATTCAAATTTTTCACTATTGTCCCCTTTCTACTTCAGCATCCAATCCAGAATACCACAGTACATTTAACTGTCATGTTTCAGTATCCCTCAAACTGTGGCAATTTATTGGTCCATGTTTTTCATGACCTTGATACTGAAAAAACAGATATTTCATAGAAAGAACCTTAATTGAGACTTCTCTGATGTTTTCTCATGATTAAATGGATTGATTGAATGAATAAATATTTTTAATCTAGTTTAGTTTGTTGATCTTTTCCTAGTTAATGCTCTTTATGTTCTCTTAAAAAAAAATCTTTTCCTCTAGTTGGGCATGGTGGCACAAGCTTGCAATCCCAGTGGCTCAGGAGGCTGAGGAAGGAGGATCACAGGTTCAAAGCCATCTTATCCTCAGTAACTTAGCAAGACCCTGTCTCAAAGTAAAAATAAATACATAAATAAGTAGGGCTGGAGACGTGGTGCAGTGGTTAAGCACCCCTGGGTTTGATCACCACTACCAAAACCAAAATAAAACAAAAACAAAGCCTCTGTTTTTCCTTTCCTATCTCCGGAAAGCCACTGTTTAACTTCATGTTTAAGCTTAGGGTGAGGTCCGTAGTTTCCATCTATAATGATCTAGCATCATTTATTGGGGGAAAATAAGTTTGTCACTGGTTGTAGTTCCTTCTTTAAGGTAAATACAACAATGGTGTTTCTGAGTTTTCTAGGCTATTCCAATCGCCTGTCTCTTCTTGCACAATAGCTACATTAATCACCATGACATTATAACCAGTCTTGGTAGTGCGTGGAGCACATCTACAGGCCCTTTGCTATTCACATAGATCATTAGCTAGTTTAGCCCTTTTGCATTTCCTTACACATTTTAATCTGCTTGTTGATTCTCTCTTGCTTGCTCTGTCTCTCTCTCATACACATGAACTGAATTGAATCCATAAATCATTTGGAAAATGACAATTTACAATGTTGCACTTGCGGATACCTGAATGTTAATCCCTTCATTAATGTAGGTATTCTTTTTCAATAATTTATAGTTTTTTGGTAGAGATCTTAGATATCTTTTCTCACGTTTATTCCAAATAATTTTATGGTACTTCATGTTGATTCTGGTATATACAAATATAATTGGTATGTGTGTGTGCCCCTTGTACCCAGAGACTTCACTAAATCCTCTTTTAAAAGTTATGATTTATCTGTAGATTCTCTTAGATTTTGTGTGTACAGAATAGTGTCATTTGTGAATAAAGTTTTTTTTTTTCCCTTGCTGGGTGTGGTGTTACACACCTGTAATCCCAGTGGCTCAGGAGGCTGAGGCAGGAAGATCACAAGTTCAAAGCTAGCCTTACCAACTCAGCAAAGCCCTAAGCAACTTAGTGAGACCCTGTGTTTAAATAAAATATAAAAAATGGCTGGGGATGTGGCTCAGTGGTTAAGCCTCCCTGAGTTCAATCTCCAGCACCATAAAAAAAAAATATATCTTTTTAGTTTTCACTTTCCTTTTTTCATACTGGTGAGGACCTCCAGGACAATGCTGAATAAATGTGCTAATGATAGGAAGCACATACATTCCTGAAATGAAAGAGAATAAATATTTCCAGCAATTTAACCATTAAGTATCATTCTTGAGATGGACTTTTTATAAGCACTTTACCCATTATTAATTTGCTAAGAATGTTGTATCAAGAATCAATATTGAATTTTATCAAGTAGTTTTAATGCATCTATTCAGATTTTTTAATCTATTAATGTAATATATTACATTGGTTTAGAATGTTAAGCCACTTTGGATTCTTGAAAGGATCTCAACGTGATGAAGATATATTATCTTTTTAATGTATCACTAAACTTGCTTAATATTTTGTCAGGAAGCTCATGTTTATATATGTGAGAGCACTGCCCAGTAACTTTCTTTTCTCATCATGTTCTGGTTAGGGTGTTTTCAAGATCATGCTAGCCACACAGAAGAATTCATAAGGTCTGTCCCTGTTGTATTCTCTGGGGAAAAAAAGTTATAAGATTGGTGCTATTTCTTTACTTAAATAAATGTTTGGCAGAGTTTTCTTTGTTGAAGGTTTTTAATTACAAATAAATTTGTCCTCTTTAGACAACAACAACAACAACAAACACAAATGGAACTATGAGGATTTTATATCTTCTATGTCAGTTTTAGTAGACTGCGTTTTTGTAGGAATTTGTTGCTTTTGTCTAAATTTTCAAATTTTTTTGTCATAAAGTATTTCAAAATAATCTCTTAAAATACCCATAGAGCATACAATAGCTTTCTTTTTTATATTAAAGATTTGTATTTTTCATTTTTTGATCAGTTAGAAATTTATTAATTTTAATAGTCTCTTCAGAACCAATTTTTCTGTTATTTTTCTATAATATATTTTCTTTACTACTTAAGTAATTTCTGCTTTTATTATATGATATGCTTATTTTTACTTCCTTTGGGCTTCATTTGAATATTTTCTTAACTTAAAATAGGTGCTTAAGACAATAACCATTTACACAAATGGGCTGTTCTTTTTTTTTGTTTGATCTTCAAAATCACCTATTAAAGAAGGTATGCTAACTCCATTTTTCTTGATAAATAAGAAGGTAAAGAATCTGCTCATGTTTAATTATGATGCTGAAATTCAAATTAGGTCTATTTGTATGGAAATGTAAACTCTTAAGTCCCTTGAATTAAAAATGATTAACATAAAGGCAGTTTTTATACTTTTAAAAAATTATATTTGTAATGGAAAAAATTTAGAATATGGTAAATTTCAATATACAGAATCTGGGATCAATGAAAGAATTTAATTTTTTAAACCCATTTTAATGGTGATCAGCAAATTTTTCAATTGTCTTGAAAACTGTTTTTGGCATTATTTCTCCTTTTGGCTTCCTTAATCTTCCACTCTCTTCCTATGATCACCTGTCTCTGCGGGTTCCTCTTGCCTTGTACACCATTAAATTACAGTGTTTACCAGTTCTTTACAAGCATTCTCTTCACGTATAAAAGTGCACTGGTCCTTTTACTCAGGCTCATTATTTCAACTGTTACCATCAAACTCTCAGGTTCTCTTCTGAAATTGTCCATCTAGAGGTTCCAAAGTTAAGACTTTACTCAACCATGTCCAAAGCTATCCTTTTAATATTCCCATAAACTGTTTATTCAGAATTGCTTATGTCAGCAAAAACCATCCATCCAGTGTTCTGAGACAGGACCACAAGTCATCCTATGATTTCCTTCTAGATATTTATGTTAGTTCCATCCTCTTCATCCCTAATACCCCAGTCCTTACTTAGGTCCTCATAATTTCTTGTCACAATTTGCTTAAATGCTATGTTCTAGAGAAAGCCTTTTTGAGTAATACTATTATATTTCATACATATTCACAGTATAGAAATTATTATACCATAATTTCCTGCCTGTTTCTTTCCCCTCACTAAACTGAGAGATAACTGAGTATAGGAGCAATGGCACTTGTATGTATCTCTTAAGAGCCCTACAAATTATCTAATACATATTTGGCCAATGGATGTCGCTAGGTAAAAGAAAAAAAGCTTACTATTTTTCTCAGTGTTGTCACAGTTGCTGATAATCCATATTTCTGTGGTGGGCCATGTGGTTCCATGCTATTATTCACCTCTCTGAAAAGACAGTTGAGATGGCACTATTAATTTGGGTACATTTGTGTCAATGTCTTTTAGAAAATCAGAGATGAACCACTTATGATAATGCTCTGCTGGCCAGGAAAAGTTCCTGTTCATGTGGCTAAAGCAAAGCCTAGATATTATAACCACTTCATTTCAATAGTCACGCCTATTTGGAAGATAATAGACAAATCATACCATTGAAGTTGTATGCTTGAGTTCTAAATAGAATAATTTCAAATTACGTACCACTTACAACAGAGCTATCCTAAGTAAGAGCATCCAGTAATGGAGAGGTAGTTTTCATCACCTCTTTTTCAATGTGGTGGAAGAAGCATAGGAAAATTAAGCAATTTATGCCAGCTCTCATTACCGACAATCATTCAGAAGTGCTGATTTGTAATGCTAGATTCTCTCCTTACTTGTTGTGGTAACAATGATTCCAGCTAACAGTAGAGTTGTATAAAATTATTAAGCAAAACTCCTTATCTGGTTCCTATATTCCATCTCTTAAAAATTTCCATTGCTAATGACCTTCAATCCCTGCCCCCTTGTTGTTAGGTTTAGTCCCATCTTGATCTCTTACAGGGAGGACAAGAGGTCATTGGAGTTCAAAGCTCTAGGAGTCAGATTCCCTTCGTTTTCCTCATGACTTTGCATCCCACCTTCTCTACCTTTTCTCATGACTAAGCTTCTGCCTGATATTTTGTTTCCAGCTTGTCTTGACTACATTTGTCTGGCTTCTTGCTCAGGACCCACTTCAACTGAAACTTGGATTTGGGTTGGTCCTTTCATTCTATCCCCCTCTCCAAGTTGACCCTAAGCACCTCTCTGTGGTTGAGCCCATCCGTTGCAGGTAGGACTACTTGAGGGGTCTACCTCTAACACAGCCACCTCCCTCATGCACAGGTGCATCTGGCTGATCAAGAATAACAGGCAGAGAATATTTTTTCACTATACTACTGTATGTCCATCCTCCCAAAGCCTGGTTGGAGAAGAGTCCCCTTTGGTGGGTTGTTAGGTACACCAGCAGGATGGTCTACAAAAGTCCTTGGAAAGTCTTGTCCAGTTTAAGTGTGACAGAGACGGCAAGTAATCAATGTTATGTCCTTTCAGAGGGCAAACAGTTGCAGGATGTCAATTCTAACCTTCTGGTGTGGTGGGCTGGAAAGGGAATGGGTTCTGGAATAGTGGGTCATCAGAGAGGCATTAGGGTCCAGGTTCAAAGACACTGACTCAGGCCCATTCTGCCACTTGCTACATGTCAATCTTAGGTACATCATTGATCTTCCTGAAGCCTATTTTTATGTCTGTGAGACACAAATTATTTCTTTCCTGCCTACCTTGTATTATTTATTTTTATTAATGATATATACCAGGTGACAGAACTAGGAACTCCTACAAGCCATATGAACTGGTGTCATCTCAAATAATCAAAGTTTTAAAGTAAAGTTTTGTAATCTTAAATGATTATACGTATGGATTAAAAATGACCTCACCTAATTAGACATAATATGAAGCAAGTTTATTGCTAGAACTGAATATTTTATATTTCCATCATTTCATTTTTGTCAGATTTGAAATCCGTATTTAAATTGTAAACCATTACAAATCTTACTGTTTAAGTTTGAATTCTACCAATTTAAATTGTTAAATGAAAAAAATTCTGAAATAAAATTGAATCAGAATGTTGCAGCCTACAAGCAACATTTATTTATATGTAACTGACTGGTAAATCTGTGAATCAGTAGTATAAACCATTATGACAAAGAGTTGGAAGAAGTTTCCTTTCCAAAACCTACCTTGCTAAAGTGGGAGGTGGGGTTGATTGATTTAGATGAACAGACAGACAGGTGGATTCTAGGAAAAAAACAAAACAATACCAAAAATCGAGGTCTTGGGGAGACTGAGGCTGTCCTAACTTTGGACTGAAAGCAGAGGAGAGCAAAAATGCAGAAGGCAGTTGGAGAGAAACTACCAATAGTTATGCTGGGGTGTCTGATAACTGCAAAACACAACTGAAAAAGTATCTGCCATCAGAAGCAGAATGATTAGGACAGGGGCCCCATGATTTACAAGAACCATGGTAAAGACAAGGAAAAATACTGGCATCCTTAAATAAAACCAAGAAGTAAAAAAAAAAAAAAAAATTCAAGTGGAAATACTAGGTATAAATATATAATTGAAATATCAAAAATACCACCACAATGAATGGAATGAGGCAGGGTGAACAGATGCAGAACAGAGCAGTGCAACTAAAGACAGGAATGAGAGACTTCCCAGAAGTAGCAAGACAGCAGAAATGGAAACCATGACAGGGCAGCTCAGAAAAATGGAGATAAAAGTAGAATCAGCAACATGTAGAGGAATGGGGAAAGAAAGGGAATAGTCAATTAAATGTTCTTGAAACTTTGTAAAGCTACAAGTCCTCAGAATTACAAACAGGCACACAAAATACTACCTGTGTTTCACTTCTGTAAGAGTTTGCACACTGCTGAGAAATAAGTTAACAAAATAATTTAACGTAAGGAAGAGTAATGTGTAGAATTTCAGTGTATGTCTGTGACTTAGTATTCTCACTAGTCCCCTGACCACAGACCTAGTTAGACCTTGTGTCAACGATGCCACTGCAAATTTTTGATTCTACTATTTTTCTAAATCCAGCAATAATTCCTTGTAGCTTTTAGACAGTAAAGGTTACTTGCTTTTATAAATATTTTCTGGCTACAGATTCAAAAATATTTTTTATACCTTTATTTTATTTCTTCATTTTTATGTGGTGCTGAGGATCAAACCCAGCACCTTGCATGTGCTAGGCAAGCGCTCTACCACTGAGCCACAACCCCAGCCCCTCAAAAAATATTCTTTGCAATTAAGATATACATTAACAACCTTTTTCAGAACATATGCAAAAAAATCAGTTCCCAGATGTTCAAATCAATTCCTAAATGCTTACCTCCTTTCCTTAGAGGCTGGGCTGATAGCATGTGGCTCAAAGATCCAATTCTATGGTCTTTCTAGCATGGCCAGCTTCAACCCTGAAACTCCCTAAGGGATGATCATGAATACTAACACCTTCATCACTTGAGGAATTCCAAGGATTTAGAGGTTGTCTCCCAGGAACAAGGGATAATTTGCCCAGTCAAATCCCTCATTGTACAACATGGTCTTAATGAGAATTATGTCTAGGCCAGTTTATCTCTAGGTCAAATCTGAACCCACAGGAGTTGACTGGTTCCATTTAAGATATGAAAACTTAAAAATGATTCCCACAATAATTAACAAATGGGACACATAAAAACCAAAGCAGAATTCCTTGTGCTAGATACTTCCATCACCACAGACTATATTGAAAATGAAGGTAAATATAATTTTGGGGGATGAGGGGTACCAGGGATTAAATTCATGGGCACTCAACCACTGGGCCATATCCCCAATCCTATTTTGCATTTTATTTAGAGACAGGGTCTTACTGAGTTGCTTAGCACCTTGCTTTTACTGAGGCTGGCTTTGAACTCATGTTCCTCCTGCTTCAGCCTCCCCAGCTTCGGGGGTTACAGGTGTACATCACCATGCCTGGCTAGAATTTTTAATTGTGGAAGCAATTCCAAAAATAAATGTGTAAAAGGGTCAAAATCTTTAGTTTAAAAACTATGTGAACAACATCACTATCATAAGAAAGTTTATGTCACCCCAAATCATGTGTTAAAATCCTACCTTGTAATGTGATAGGATGAGGAGGTGGACTCTGGGAGGTGATTTAGTCATGAGGGCAGAAAGCACTGGTGAAGGGATTAGCACCTACTATATGAGGACACAGCAAGAAGGCACCATTGAAGGATCAGGAAGCAGCCCTCATCATACACCAAATCTGCTAGTATCTTGCTCTTAGGCTGCCCAGAATCTAGAATTGTGAGAAATTCTGGGTGTTTATAAGTTATCTGGTGTATGGTATTTTATGGTATCTTTTTAGTAGCCTGAATGGACTGAGAGAAAATATTGCCCAAGTTTGCTAAATCTACTTGTATTTCTTAAATTTATCCTACTTCATCTTTGAATTTCCAAATTACATCTTACTTTTACAAGATAAACTAGAAAATTTCATTATTTTATAATAACTTGACATTTCTTTCCTTTCAATTAATCATTTATTCTCTACTTCTTTTGTAAAGAGTAGCAAATTATTTGTGTGATGCAAACTTACATGACACAGGATGATGACTGCTTTTACTATCTTGCCTATATCCTACATAAAACTTAAGGCATGTTTTCTCAGAAGAATATTCTCATAAGAGACCGACCAAGGTTTTAAAGCTCATGTTAAATCTTATTACTTTCACTTCTGTCTTTATAACAAAATTCTATTAACATATTCTTTTAAAAAATCATAAGATTATTTTATTTATAATGAATGTTATTCTCTCCAAACTTTAAATCATAAGTTACTCTTATAACAGAGAATCAATTTAAATACCACCAAAATGGAATGAAGACAAAACAATGTGCTATTACATATCAGTGTTTGGTATTCATAATGATATCCAAAAAGTCTTGTGTCATGGTCCATTTCCAGTGAACTTCTCAAGAAACTGCTAGGGAGTAGTCAGTCCTTCATGTAGACATTTTATTGCAAGGTGTGCTAGATGTGGTTCTTGATTGCATCAGAAGTCAGTCAAACAGGTGCTCTGAAGAACAGCTGATACCACAACACTATTCATATGCAATCATCCAGAAATGCAAAACATGCCTTCAGATCCTTTGGTTGTTTTTATCACAGTCCTTTTGGAAAGTTGATTGATTGTTCCCTTAAAATTCTAAACAGGACAAATCAGTACCTATACAGTTTGTGCCAACGTCCTTGACTTTCTTACAATCACTGACTTGTTTATCAGATCATACGGCGAGGGTAGTCTTATTTTATCCATATTTTTGCTGTAAACATTGAGAAATATGCCAAGGACAACTAATAAACCAGACCATACATACCTAAATGAAAGAAATAAGGAAAAAAGAATATTAAACTTCACAAGGTAATAATTTTTGCTAACAAAAGAATTTGATAATCAGTCTACAATATTTCTTCAATGAAATAAATTTTTTGGTATTAGACGCCTGTGATAACAGCATGAAAATACATAGTATTCTTATATCTGATTAGCTTGAATTCCATCTTTTATGATATAAAAAATACCAGGTATCATATGCAATGAGGTTCATCTGAACTTTGTGGATAATAGCATAGAGTACTACTGTCACCAAAGTATTAAGACTATGCTTAAAATACTGAGTATACAAATCTACTAAAGGCCATCTTGGGAATTCAACTCCACAGTACAACCAGCTATTCCAGTTGTACAGAATACAAAAGGATAAAAAGGGACATGTAAGCATAATTTAATTACTATAATGTACACCTAGCCCATGCAGAAAGGAAAATCAATTTATTATCAATTTAATAATCTGTTAAACACTGATGGAAACTTATTTTAGGTTACCTTTAAAGTTCTGTATCAAGTATTCATGATGCTATTTTCAAACAAATACCACTCAAAAAAGAGAACAGTAAGCAATTTCACAAAAAGCCACAAACTAAGTCAATAGGACACAACTTACAGAGTACTTCTCTACTTTAAATCCTTTGTGAAAAAGGCCATAAATATACAAGTAGTTTTTAAAAACACATACTGTAAATATGTATTTACTAATTTGTACCAGGGCATTAGGTAATCCCTTAATGTCAACAGTGTACACATTCATATAGGAAATAGGGTCACATTTGCACTGGGTTCTGTTTTGGCAATTTAAATGTACGAAATGACAAATTTGAAATAACAAATTATAAACATTTCTAAAACAGAAAAAGACACATCAATAAGAGGTCAAAATGAAAACAATTCCTTATAGAGCATAACAGGAAAAAAATCCCACATTAATTTACTGTAAAAACCACTACCAAAAAAAAAAAAAAAATCCAACCCATTCAATAAATGGGCTAAGAAGCTGACCAGACACTTCTTATAAGAAGATATACATTTAATTAACAAACATATGAAAAAAAAATGTTCAACATCTCTAGTAGTTAAAAAATGCAAATCAAAACTACCGTAAGATTTCATCTTACACCAGTCAGAATGGCAGTTATCAAGAATACAGACAATAAGTGTTAGAGAGGATGTGGGGGAAAGGGGATACTCATAAATTATTGGTGGGACTGCAAACTGGTGCTACCAATATGGAAAGCAGTATGGGGATTCCTTAGAAAACTTGGAATGGAACTACCATTTGACCCTGCTATCTCACTCCTCGGTCAATACTCAAAGGACTTAAAATCAGCATATTATAGTAACATAGCCATATCAATGTTTACAGCAGTCTCAATTCACAATAGCTAAACTGTGGAACCAAACTAGATGCCCTTCAATAGATGAATGATAAAGAAACTGTTCTACACAATAGAATATTACTCAATATTAAAAGAGAATAAAATTATTCTCTTTTAATTTGCAGTTAAATGGATGGAGTTGGAGAATATCATGCTTAGTGAAGTAAGCCAATCCCAAAAAACCAAAGGCCTAATGTTCTCTCTGATAAGTGGATGCCGATCCACAATGGTGAGAGGGGCATGGGAAAAATAGAGGAACTTTGGGCAAAGGGGAGGAAGAAATGGGGAGGAGGTATAGGGGCAGGAAACATGGTGGAATTACCGTAAGTGTATGACTGCACATATGGTGTGTTGCTACATCGTATACAACCAGAGAAATGAAAAGTTGTGCCACAATTGTGTACAATGAATCAAAACGCATTCTGCTGTCATATATACCTAATTAAAATAAATAAATTAAAAAATAAAATAAAACCTTTAGAGCGAAACAAAATTAATACATTTTCTGCAAAAAAGGTAAAAAAGTTGAAAATAAGGATATTTAAGAAGAAATGTGAAATGATATCTAAAAATAGAGAAATTTATTGCAATTAAAAAGTACTTACTGAAATGTGAATGGTTTAGCAAAGAATATAAAGGAAAGTACAATGGTCATTGCTTTTCTTCCTGTTGTCACTGTAGGAGTAAAAAATTGATTAGAAAGTGCCTCTTAGCATGGTAACATTTTGGAAGTCATCTGTATTCAACAAATATTTATAGCCAGCTACATGCCAGGATCTATGTGAGATGCCAAGAACAATGCAAAGCAAAAACCAAACAACCAGGCCCTATTCCTGCTATTGTGTTTATGGCTTTGTGGGGAAGCATGAATATTTAATACGGTGAAATGCTAAAGGACAGCTGTAGGAAGTGTGCAGTGGACGCTATGGTACTGTGCAGCCACACCATCCCTTAAAGACAGTTCAGTAGAATAGAACGGCTTTCTCTCCTAAGGAGGATGTGATTAGGTAGAGTGGGCTTCTTTGTTAAAAATAGAAAAGGACATAAAACTATTTTAAAAATGGTGATCTCTGGATAAGACTGAATAATTTTTACAATCCTCTTTACATGTCTGTATTAACTTTTCCCTGTCCTTCTAGGGGTTACAGCTGGAAGTGTGCCATAAGGCTGAAACCTTTCTCCCTTGTCCCAGGCAGAGGTAGGCACTGCACACATCTGCATTGCAGCCTTTCCTCCATGTTGCAGAGCCAGCTGCTGTCAGCCCATGTGCTGTAGTTTCTCCCCTTCCTCATCCTTGGATCCTCACACTCCACAGTCTGTTGGCACTCAATATTCAAGGCATGACTGAATGAACACCAAATGAAGAAACTTACGGCAACATGTGCCAGTGCTTTATTTCCAGGATCTATTTTTGGTAAAAGAACCTGTTTTTAGCTCATATAATTCTAGTCTCTCCTTCATGTAAGTGTGGTCATGTGATTAGGCTGTGGCTAGTTACACTTGAACTGAAGTAATGTTTCTAGAAATACAATTTTTAAAAGGATTTCCATAAAGAGATAGGTGTAGCTTTCATCTTCCCTTACTCCATCCCACTGCCTGGAGGGAGAATGAAGACGGCCCAGGAGATAGATGGAGACTGGATTATGGATAACCATGGAGTTACTACATGTGCTTGGGAGGCAGTACAGAATATGGTCAAGAGCACTGGCATGGAGCCAGATGGCCTTGGTTGGAACCTTGTCTCTAGATGAGTATCAGACAAGTCAACTTTCCTGTGCCTCAGTTTGCCCATTTTATGTTCCATAAAATGGAACAATAATAGAGCCTACTTTTTTAGGACTGTTGCAAAAATTAAAATAATTAATAGACATAAGATATCTAGAATGGTTTCTCAATATAATAAGGCTATGGTGTGTAGTAGGTATTATTTATGACCACCTCTGGATTTTACAGAACAGGAAAAAACAAAACAAAACTGCCTACACTGTTAAGATAAGGGCCACATTTCAGTTCTGGCAAATGACAAGCATATCCAGTTACTGACTCCCCTCACGTGACTAGACATTCCTCTAAAACAAGAAATACAAGCTTCCTTCCTCTAGAGTGCCAAGCAAAGTCCTGGCACTGAGCAGGTGCATAAGTATTATCAATGAAGAAAGAAAGACCTTGTTGTACTAGAAAAGATACAAATGAAAGGTTTAAAAGCTTGGTTTAAATTGAACCTATCATATTTGAAAGGCAAGGAAACTGGAATTTCAGTAATAAGTTAAAAGTGTATAAAGGTAATATTTTCTTTGAAGGTATTTGTCCCATTATATTTTTACAGCAAATTCTTTTAATGCATTTAAAAGTTACTATTTGGATAAGTGCATACATTTCTCTTTAAAATTTAGCCTTTAGGGCCTGGGGTGTAGCTTAATGGTAAGAGTGCTTGCCCTGCAGGTAAGACCATGGGTTTGATCCCCAGCACCACAAAAAAGAAAAAAAAATGTTTTAAATTTGAAAACAAGAAATTAAATTGAAATATCAATTGCTTTAGAATAATAATTTTAAGAAATTATTAAGTCAAATAATAAACTGGTGTAACAGAACAACTTTTTTGTCTTTTGGAAACATCATCAGAGAAAACATAAATGCTTACTTCATTATCTAAGCAAATAAATCCCTCCTACCTGTTACAGCAACAAGTGCACCAAAAATTTTAATCAAAGCCAGAACAAAAGAAATTCCAAAGTATCCAGTGAGGGAAAAAAGGAATGCATAACCATAGGTCTGAATTGGATTCTGCAACAAATAAAAAAGCCTATTAAAAAAATACAAAACCTGACATATTACAAATGAACTAAAACCACAGATTTTAATTAACTTCTTAAGCAATAATAAGCCACTCACAATGCAGTCAAGCAAACATTATTTAGTTTTCATTTAATGGAAAAATAATAATGAAATTAAAAATTCTCAACTTCTACATAATGAACTGCTTAAAAATTAACTAATAGGGTATAGCAAGGATAAATAAATTCAAATATCTATCATTTTATTTCTTATCTACAATACTATATTAGAGGAGTTATCAAATTATACCAACAATAGCCTTTTTAAATTAGGAGAATTAAGATTATAGAAAAAAATTTTTATTTAAAAAAATGAAATTAGTATTTACCTTTGAACAAAATGTTACTGCAGGGCTTAATCCACTAGTGCATGTCAATCCCAATAATATGTACACAAAACCAATTGAATATGAATATAAAACCTAGAATAGATAAAGTGGGAAAGAGCACTATCAAATCAAAATAGAAAATTGAGGGTTTTAAGTAGAGTTCAGTTAATTTATTTAAGTTTGCAAAACAACACCTTTGTAGCAGTATCATTCCCATTTGGCCCAACTCTCTGGAAATGATGGTTGATCCTAATGGATTATAAGTACACTACAAGTTATCTTATGTACCAAATAACAGCACTACAAATCCTTTCTTACACATGTACATAATTATTTCTTTTTTTTTTGCCTAGTTTAATTACTGAATACAAACCAGATTTAATATTAGCATTGTAAAAATATATACAATCAAAATGAAACCCTTAAAGTTACTTATAGAACATGAAAAGAACCCCAAACATTAAGTTTACAAGAGATATTAATATATATTGAAAATAAGCAGAACAAGGCATAATGTATTGCTTAATTTCCCTACTAACCATTTTATCTCTGTTTATTGCAGTCCTCATAAATAGTCTCAGGTACTGCTCCAAATGAATTCCTCCATAGATTTCTCACAACCAACATATGTTATAAGTGTTTTTTTTGTTTTTTTTTGTACTGGGGATTGAACCTAGGGATGCTTAACCACTGAACCACATCCTCAGGCCTTTTTTATATTTTATTAAACACATAGTCTTGCTAAGTTGCGGAGGCTGGCTTTGAACTCACAATCCTTCTGTCTCAGCCTCCCAAGCCACTGGGATTACAGGTGTGTCCATCATGCCTGGTTGCAACAGGTGTTTTTAGTCTATTGTTCCTCACTAATTTGCAAATGAAGTTATTAAAACTTAGAGATGTATTTTCCCAAATATGAGGTAGTAAAGTTAGGATATGAACTAAGGCTATCAGAGTTTAACATCTTAACCACTACATTTTATTAACTTTCTAACCACCTACAGTTCCATAATTCCCTCTTAGGACATCTTTTTCTTACTTAGAAAAAGTAGTTATAATGATCAAGAAAATTATTGATTAAGAATAAAGTTACTATATTACTAGGATGTACTTAAAGATGCACCAGTCTGTGCTGAGAAAGTAACAGCAAAGAATACTCCTCTATATCCTTAAGGATATATTCTGTCTATGAAGGTTGTTGGTTATAAGATTAATGTGCTCTCGCTCTCACTCTCTCTCTCTCTCTCTCCCTAGATATAAAACCATTTAGAAGATACATTGAAAGAAAAGAAAGTATTTACAATAACAGCAAAAGAAACACCTAACAATAACTTTAATAAGAACTGTGTTGAATTTATATGATGGAAATGTTAAGTTCTAATAGACATTAAAAAAAAAAACACTTGAATAAAAGAAAGTCATACCTTATTCTTGGACTGAAAGAATCAAGTGTACAGATGCCATTCTCCCTAAATTAATTTATAATTCAATGCCATACCAATCACAATACCAATGGGATTTCTAGTTTTTTTTGGGGGGGAGTATGGACACCCAAGAATTACTATTGGTAGTAATGTTCTGAAAAAGAAAAGGAACAATGCTGGCTAGTCCTAACAGATGGCAAATGTATGTATGGTAAAGCTGTTGTTATATGTACTGATGCAAAAATAAATTCAAGTGAAATCTATTGTACATTAGAATATGACATTATAAAGAAGGCATTTAAAATAAGCTGGAAAGTGGCCTTATTTGATAAATGTAACTGGAACAAAAGAGTAGTCATGAAAGAAAAATATTTTTAGAGTCTTGGACTGAATTAGGATTTAACAAAAAAAAGGAAATCATAATGCCAGACAACATGGTAAAATATTTAAAATCTTAAAGTTAGGAAAATTCCCAGCCAGAAGTCAAAGATAAATTGGACCATATAAAAATTATAAACTTTTACATGGAAAATAACACTAAATACAAAGCAGGGAATAAAATAAAATATAAAGGGTTCTATAAATGGATAAAAAAACTATAAATCAATGAGAAAAACATGATTAAATATACAGGCAGCTGTTAGTAGTGGTAGTGGTAGTTTTTCTTTTTACCTTCCTATAATGCCTGACTGATTACTTTAGGAAAACAGTGATAAATTAGTTTAAAAATGCAAGGCAAGTCCTTGATATTCTATTTCATAAAAATAAGCACATTACCATTTTTTAAATCTGTCTGACATGAAGGAAAAAGCACTTGAGTATTTACCATTTCAGAATTAGAAGCATTGTGCAGTTTCATAGCTTTCTCTTGAACATTTCCAATGACAGCATCTGCACACAGTGCCAGGGAAATAAGCATGACACCTTCAAGAAGGTAAAAGAAACAGTCTCCTTACTTAATCAAGTTCTAGCAGACGTTAAATAGACTAAAAAGCAAAGGCAGGTTTTCAATCACACCTGCTCTGTAAAGCTAAATATTGTTATCCACAATCAGATGCAATAAGCACACAGGTTGAAAATATTAAAACAAACAAAAGTCACACTAATGCTGTTATTATTGCATTTCAACATTAAATAAGAGTTTCACTCTCACTGTAGATTATATGTTTGAAAAAACTTACTGTATTAAGAAGTTCTAGCTTTATTATTTACTGCCTAATCATACATTTTTATATACTAAACTTGATGCTGAATGCTCTTTTACTGGTTTCAAATATTGAAAGACATGGGTTTTTGAGGATCTTCAAAGGAATTTCCTACCTCCTGAAAGGCTATTCAAAGATAATCCCCAAAATATTCCAAATAATGGCAATAACATGAAAACACTTCAATTGTATTCTAAGGGGAATATTTTAAAGAAAATTTTTATTTTAGCAAGTCTGGATGTTTATACTATTCCTTTCAAAGTTTTGTCTTTAATAGCCACTTTATCACATCTTCTTTAGGTAATACACTCTACAAAGATCAGAGAAGGGATAAACGCTCATCAATTATTCTTCATGAAATATGGCTGGGTTCTAATTCTCTTCAAAAATATGCAGCTGAAACTTAGGAGGGGCTAGCACCAGAGGTACAATGAGAAGTTATGGTGCCACAGGAGCCCCACCTCCCACTCCTTTACTGCATGTGGCTTCACACCCATTACTCCCTTATCTTAATACCCCTTCCCACTAGCTCTGTGTGAGGCAACTTATCATTATCTTGTTCTATGGGTGAAGCTTAAAGAGGTGTGGTAATTTACTCATGGTTGTTTATTTTTAAATAATTCAAAGAGAATTTGAATCTACAACTCTCATTGCAAATTATGTACCTTTTTCAACATTGCCTTTTCCTAAATAATAAAAAAAATCAATTCCTGCTGATTTCACAATCTTTAGAGTTTCTGATTTGTGAAAATTAAGCATTCCTTGAAAAATATAGACTATAACAAGGACAGCTGTAATTCACAGCATTCTCTTAAATGAGCAGTGAGTGCTTATAATCAAGTTTAAAGAGCAGACGAAGTAGGTCCTACCAGACTCTTGTGGGTGTTTTGAGAGGCAAAACTGTTTACATTGAAATCCATTCACTCAGCCTGGCCAGCCAGGGTATTGAGGAAAACTTGACAACTGGTAATATGTCTTGATTCTTAGGAAAATACATATTTTTTTCATTATGTGAAAGTTTACTATTTTTTCTCAGAAACAATTACACTTTATACTTGGTGATATTATTACTTTTTTGCTCTTCTCTGAGCTTCTTTGAAGACCTAGACACTTTAAATAGTCTGTCAAGTTAGGAGATGATACTAAATTAGTATTATTAGTAAAATTATTTCAATAATTTTAGTGCAGCACTGTATATACAATAAACCCCAATAATACCACAAAACAATTTATCTGAAAGGTAAACTAGAATAAGAACAGGATGCCCACACTTATTTTTTGTTCATATTTTTGCACATCCTATAAAAATTTTTCTGCTTTTGACAAATCTAACTTTAATTTGTAAAATTTTACACACTAAAGAGAAAACTTTTTGGTAGAAAATTTAAGCACTTTCAGGTAATACTCATATATACATTACATAGTTTAATATTAAAGTACAGCATATCTTTCCCCTTTAGCACAAAGGTTGACAATAAATGCACAAGTTTCAAAGTTTTTGTTTGTTTGTTTGTTTGTTTGATGGTGCTGGAGACTGAACCCAGGACTTCCTGTATGCTAAGTGCTCCACAACCTGAGTTACATCTTCAGTCCTCAGTTTTTTGTTTTTTGTTTTTGTTTTTAAGGAGTAGAAACAATGACTACTGTATTTCCCCTATTACTCATGTGCACAGTTATAATTCAGCAGGTAAAAAATTAATCTTAACCTACATCTGATCATCAAAGATTTTGACTGGGCAGCCTCATTATGTTGAAATAAAGGGTACTACAAAAACTTACATTTCCAGAGCTGTGATATTTTTTACTATAGCCTATAAAAGTCTAAAGGCCTTATGTTAGATATGTGAATCACAGATGTTATACCATCATTTAAAATCCTTGTGAAATTTTAGAAGTTCTTACTCTAAACCAAAATGCCTATAAAATTTAGAATTATAAATTCCTTACCTGTCAGATTGAAGTTAGGTGCAACTGTGCTGTCAGCAAGGGTAAACCAGATGAGGCCTAGGCTCATGCATAAGGCAGCAGAGACATCTGCAACATTATAACGCTTTCCTATACAAAACAAAGGTAAGCCCACCTCATTATGAGAATATTCATCAAGCCTAATGTTAGACCTATGTGCTTAACCCAATAGAACTGGGATCTATTTTTTAATATCCAATGTCCAAAATATGAAGAACACTTAGATCTAGGGATGAGACAGTCACAGAAGGGCTTCTGACGATTAAATGATCAATGGGCACAGCATGTCTTTAAGTTAGAAATGGAATCCTACATCATCTGTTACGATAGTGAATAAAATACACATGGTCATATATTGCTTAATGGCGAGGATATGTTCTGAGAAACCCATCTTTAGGTAATTACATTGCTGTGCAAATATCATAAAGTATACTTACACAGACTACGACAGTTATGATTTCCCTGGGCAATACTATCATATGTGACTACCTTCCTATGTGGCACACTGTTGACTGAAACATCTAATGTAGTACATGACTGTATATTGATGAACACTGACAAGAATAATGTGCATTTGAAAGTATTAAAAATTTTTTGTAGAAATGAGTGTTTTTAATGGATTTATATTAAAAGGCAAGATTTCCTTGTTTATAAATACCACGAGATATTCACATTTAATGAAATGAAACATAGTATAATTTTTTAAGGATTATAAGTAATATTATATGTGCCTCATCAGGTTAAGTGTGATTTGATTTTGTTTTTAAGCATAGAGTTGAATTTATTCAAATTAGAAAAAAAGAGACAGCTCCAGAAGGGTGGGAGGGGACCCAACAGGGACTGCCAAAGTGTGATTTTTTAATATGGATTGAAGTAAATTTTTCCCACATGAACCACTGCCCTATGATGATATGTCAAGTTGCTATAAAACACACTTTCATTGTATAAGGCTTATTGGGAAGGCGTTGAAGGAATAAAATAAAAATGTTGCTACATACGACATTTAGTGATACAGAAACAATTATTGAAACATGAATATTCCTCATGACAGCTAACAGGTAGAACACCTTGATATACTGTTAGTTGCTGTGGATCCTCTTCTCATATTTTCATGTTTTTTAAACTTAGCTGGGGCTCCAAGACATCAGTAAGTTAGCAGGGTTAGTAACCCATTCAGACTAAGCCTTATTTTAATATGACAATTACCCACTGTACAATGGTTGAGTGTGGGCTCTGAAGAGTAGAATAAAAGTATTGAGAAAAGGAACTTTCCAGGTACTTCTGAGCTAAATCTTTAATATGTGAATACAGTATTGCTAGAAATGCCTACATTTCAAAGTAAAATTCTTTTCTCTCAAGTCCAAATTATTGATTCCAGATGAGGTTTATCAGAGAAGTATCTATGTTTTTTATAATACCTTACTTTTATAAGATACCCTTATAACTGTTAGGATACCTAGATACTCACTAAAATATGATAGATGCTTAGTGTTTTCCTAATGCTAGATGCTATAACATGTCCTACTGGTTTCAAATAGTATGAAAATATATCATTACTATACCTTGAATAAAAACTCCTCCTAGCATAACAGGAATCAATTTGCAGCACTTGAAGATGACTTGGGTGGGATAATTCAGGTAGCCCAAGGAAGTGTTTGATAACCCCATAGTACCCACTGTTAGAAAAGCTATTATCATGTAGGTTTTTCCTGGTATTCTGTAAAAGACAATTTTTAAAACCTTCATTTTGGGGACCCAATTCATACTATTTTGTTTTTCGAATTTCTGGTTAATATTTCTGTAAATATGAGTAAAATTATCACTACTCTTAAAGTTGAAATACTTATATAAAAGAACACTGATAAAATAACAATTTGCTTTTATCATAACTAATCATAAATGAGGACTCTCAACTATGTAAAAAGTTAGAGATTCTTACTAAAGGTATAAACATTGATCAAAGGGTTTTAAACAGTATTTCTAGCTACAGTTAAAAACAATATTGACTAAATTTAGAAAAAGAAATTGCTTTAAAAAATATTAGCCTCTATAATGTAAAAGGCACCTAAAATAATTTCAACAAAAATTTAACTTCTAAACTGTTGTTCTGTTGTTTCCTAATGTTTCCATCTAGCATTAGGAAAAAATTATCTATCCATTCTGCTAGCATAAACCTAAGCAGAATTTCTTAGGGAAAAAAGTGCATGAGCTTTAAAATTCTAGACATGATTTTTATTATACTATCTTATAAATCAACTCTCTGTGTTCTATAAAATGTCACAACAATCTGACTCTCTGATCTCAAAATCTTTTAATTTTCGGCTCTATCTAAATTTCCTAAAGGAGATTTCTTATTAGCATCTTTAGAATTTCAAGTCATTATTGTGACCCTATGCTCACATTGACTAGATATTTAATGGTCTAAAATAATAATGTTGTAGACTGGTGTTAGAAACACAATGAGTCACTATTCACATAATTTGATGATGCTACATACTTAAGTGTAATTTCCCTTTTGAAATTTGTGATTATGTTTAAACAAAGGCAACAACAATCCCTCATATCTTTTATATGGTCAGACATAAGGTAAAATAATTAACTAGGAAAACTTAATTACAATTTATCACATCTACATTTCAATTTTGAGACCTTTCCCAGTTAAGTACTAATACAGTAATCAATATTTAAATCCACTAGAAATAACGTGATATGCTCCTATACAATAGAGTACCCCAAAACATTTTCACACTGTCCGTAAACTTCATTGTCCTAATCAGTGAAGATATATAGTGAGTTTCCCTGGTAATGATACAAATCAAATTCCCTCAGACACATCACAAAAACAGTGGTGGTGGCCAGAAAATTAAAGTTCAAGTCAAAAAATTTACAAGATTAGAAAAGCAGTATAGCACAGGTAGAAAGAAAAAGAGCCCCAAACCCAGGAGACGTGAAAATCTCAGCAAGTCTGTAGGTCTTTGTTTTCTCATACATAAAATAAGGAAGTTGGCTTTTTACCAAAAAGTTGGCTTTTTGCCTCTAGAATTCTCATTGCATTTTATTTAATACCTCAATTACTTACTTCTTTAGAAGTAGTGTCAAAACTATAACAAAAACCACAACAAAAACCTCTCAAAACTGATTTGACAGATCTCCTTTGTTAAAAAAAAATCAAAGTAATTAAAAATGGAATTAATCTTTGGTGAAAAATAATAAGTAGCATATATAGGGTGCTACAGTTTATGATTTGTGTTAACACACATTACCACATTTGATTCCCAATAAAAATTGAGAATTTCAGTGACTTCCCTGAGGTTCTGCCAGAGCTAATAAGCAACAGCACCAAAATGATTCCAAACCATGTTTTCTAACTTCAAATCCTGTTCTCTTTCCTATACACAGCTATTTACATAAATATAGGGGGGGGAATACAACCCTAAGCAAACAGTTTAGCTAATTAAAGGTTTAAAAAACAACTACTATAATATTAAGTATATTAAGTAATACATGACTGGGCATATTTTCATTGTATCTTCTTTAATGACAGTTTTTAAAATTTAAAAGGCCTCCGAAGGAAAAAGTTTCAATTCAAAATTACATTTAAGTCTGTAAATTCTTCTCCCAGATTCTTTCACTTACATTTAAATCAAATTATCTTTTAAAAACACATTATGGTCATATGGCTTAAAGGTTGAGATAAACATGGCCCACTCCCATCTCATCTAGGTAGCTAACGGGAGGTGTTTCCTTCTGATATCTGACAGGAGATACATCATCTTTGTGTAACTTTTCACTTAACAAATATGGCATTATTGTCTTTTTTTTACCTTAGAAGCAACTGGAGAACCAAGAGTTTGTAATAGGTAACAAATCTTCAGGTTTCCTTACATATTAGTCTTGATAGATATATTTCATTGCTTTTTATTCTATCATTTATGGCAATATGTTATGATTTCAGAGCATGAAAATAAGGAAGATGATATTCTCAGGCTCAAATATTTTTATTTTACTATAACAGTTTATTGGCAGTAAAGAGTTTCGCAGGCAAAAACTGGATATGTGAAGAAACTCGTGTCACATATTCTTCCAGGAAGAATCTTATGTCACAGAATTAAATACTTAAAATTGTACAGTTACCATCACACAAACTTCAAAATCATTTTTTTGTTAAAAAAAAGCTATGAAAAAATTTTCAATTAAAAAAAATTTTCACTTTACTGAAGGATTAAACATTTACATGAAAGAAGACAGAATGCCCATATTATAGTCTTTATTGTATTTGAACTGCACAACAGATATGTGAAATCAATATTAGGGTGTGATAATAAAGGAATGACCACTCTTCTTACATTTATCAAAATTTCACAAATTCCTAACTACCTTCTATTCATAATCAGAGACTGTTTCCATGCATGTTGTTAAATATGCCATAAATTTTTCATTTCTAGATGTTTGTTAATTTAAAAAATATTATCAAACCAGCCACTTAGATTTTAACAAAAAGTAATGAAGTATGTTTTTCTAATGTTTAAGAGTGAAAATCTTAGCTACTGGATGTTCCATGGCCATTTTAGTTGGATATATCCCACAAAACATTAACTTCACATTTTAAAAATCACTACAAAAACAGATATTTCACTCCATTACTTCCATGTCAGCTGCACCCTAAACCTTCCTGTAATTATACTTATTTTAGTGAACTTTATAAAAATATACATATTTCTGTTCAAAAAGATATATTTTACCATAAGTTGAGCATCCGTGTATAAAGAAAACATTATATTAAGCTGATTATACTGATAACAATTCATGATTAGATAACATTAATAGGAAATATACATTTCATGCATATTTAACAAGCTAAATTTTTTCTAAAAGAAGTCAACTAATACTAGTGAACTTAACTAACAAAAAACCAAGCTACATACCTTCTCCTTTTATCCTGAATAAGCTGAAGTTCTATTAGGCCAAATATGGAGTAAAATGCAAATTGCACTAAAGTAAGGTACCAGCCATAGGACTTAAAACCCTCCACTGAAAATATTAATTCCTGTCAAAAGACATATGGATACTGTTAAGTTCAAGTGGATAGACCAACTTACTCTTGTTAAATTCTCATAAAAACAACATTTTAAAAGAAATCAAGCCATAGTCTCCCACCCCATAGTAACTCAGAGAAGTGAGAAATTAGTTTTCCCCAAGAATTGACCCTACATACCCAAGTATGAAAATCATCAGAAAATACAAAGCAACATGATGTGCTGCTTTATTTAAGCAAATACACACCACAATTAAAAGTTGCCCAAAACAATGAAAGAGGTGACTGACTCAAGAACGTATAAAGAACAGATTTCACTAGAAGTCTATCATCTTAGGGCTATTCTACAGAAACATAGTTCAAATCAATAATATAATTTTTCAAAATTTTTGTGCCCCAGATTATGTACAACTTTTCCCTAAACACAGTATTATATCATAAAATCACATTTACATCATTTATTAGAAAGTCATTTTAACAAGTCATTAAGAGTTATTTTACTGAAATTATCTGGCTTAATTTTAAATGAATAAATCAAACTGCCTACCTTATGTGCAGGTGTGCATGTATATATATGTCACATTAGCAAACCTCAACCATTTTCCTTGAACTATTTCAATGCCTGATTAGACACAAGAGCTAAGAACAATGTCAATTTCACAAAGTAATGGAATTTGCAGTGGTTTTTCCAATTTAAAACTCTGCACTCACTGGTTATTAATGAAAATATTTAATCATTAATCAAATATGAAAAATGCATCTAATGAAATTGTAAGGTGAATTTTTAATTCATTTTCATTTGCTATAGGTACCTTTGGTGCCAAGCTATTTGTTAACAGTGGAATACTGAAGGATAAAAAAATTTCAACAAGAAATTCCAATCTCTGTTTTTAACTCTTATTCATAATGATATCTTAAGTTATACGATCTTCTAATATGAAATCAATTGTAAATATTTTTAGTTCATGTTTTGGTTTACATTAATATTCTTCATGGCAGTCTCTTAGCTAGCTAAATAAGTCAAAATTCTACCTTCTTTATTTACATTTATCTTTATAATTTATCTATATAAAACAATGAAAAAGTAATATTTTTGAAATCACTATTTATTAGTATTAATGTATGCCAGAAATACTGTTTTCAGAAAACATCATTCCTTTTCTTGAATTACAAAGCTTCTCTCACTTTATGGAGTTGTATTAAAAATCTAAATTGCTAAAGGATAAAAACATTCATTAATTAAATGGCCATTAATAACACTGATTCCCACTATAACATTTTTACTAGCTAGGATCCTCACTCATCCAGCCCATGTTTTTGAAAGTTAGAGATTTGCTGCTGACCAAATGTATAGAACTATCCTAAAATACAATGCAAATACAAAACAAACTATTAGTTAGAAGTGTTCTGTATAAACAAAAAATCACAGATAAGATTCTGGCAAAGTGGAATTAGAGAAAATACAAGTTAAAATGAGAAGTATTTGACTATTAAAAGATTAAAAGGACTTGTCTATTATAGAATTAAAATATCATGATCTATTTTTGTAAAAAGGACTTTTATCATTGAGCTCAAAGAATTGAGAATTGTGCTACAATTTTATTGGAAAATTATGTTCCCAGGTATCACATATATTTGAAATTTTCTTCTTTTTAAAAACTAACACACGGCTGCAAATATCTACATTTTGTTGAATATTTAAAAACATATTTTCATAATTTAAATTTTTCAAGATTATCATCTTCCCTCCTCCACTTAAAATAATTTACTCTGAAACTCTGTTTTCACTAACCCTTTCAAGAAGTCCATTTGTATTTATGAAAAATTCAAATTCATAAATCAACTGGTAAACTCTTAGTAAAAATATCACAGACAAAATTTTTAGTAAGTGCTAATACTGAAATTAACTGCTATAAATGATTAACATATTACAAACAAATAACTATTTACCTGCAAATATCCATAAATTAGGTAAAATACAAAAACTCCAGCAACACATATGAAAAACTGGGTAAGTTTGTTAAATTTGCTGAGATTTATGCCAAGTACTATAATGTCATCAATTGACTTAATGTGTGGTGACATTGTTTGGGTTTTGGATGGCACGGTGATAGAGATGTATTTTCTGGAGTTGTTAAACTTGAGGTCCATTGTTCTTATTTTGCTGCATTCAGGGCTTCCAGAGTTATCTCTGTGGGTTTGCTGTATTTCGTTTAATTCTTCTGTTTGCTGTGCCGAGTCCTAGAGAAGGAAATATGCAATTAAAGTAAAACATTTATATCATAAAGTATTGCTCCAAATACTAATCTAAACTATAAAACTGTGTAGATGAGGCTAATTCTGTAGATGTACTATCTTAACTTCTCAATTACAGCCTCTTAACAACCAAAACCACCACACCTAACTGCCAATTTATCGAGTATAAACTTGAGAGAGCAACTGCATCACTAAATTGGATATAGACCACACTCATTCCATAGCAACAAACCAAAAGCTAATCTGTTTTGTTAAAGAATTAAGCAGGAGGTTGGTTACGGTTTCATATCTAGTAAGTAGATAACTTTTAGAATCTACAATAGTGTAAGCATAACATTCAACATTAAAGTTAATCTTTACTTGGAGAACAGTAAAGAATAAGTGGTGTTCCTTTAAATACTAGAACAACTGTAAAATCTATTTGCCAGTAACATTTTAAAAGTCGCCCAACTGTAAGTTGCTTAAAAAGCTAATTTACCAGAGACTGTAGAATGAATAATATGTTTTAGTAATAACATTTCTTAGGCTAAAATATATATTTTTTCTTTTGGAGATCATTTTAATTTTAAAAATCTCCGGGGTGTAAAAGGCTGGAAAATATGTCATCTTTTGTCAGTCTTTGGGGAAAAAAAGTATGAGGCATCATGGAAGACTGTCAAATTTCTCTTTGGATTTCAATAAACTGAAACTTAAAATCCATGTAAAGGTTGAAGAGACTCAAGATTTAATGACAATTAAAGATTAGAGCACATTTATGAGGAAAAACCTTTTTTCTAGAAAAGACTATTATGATTCCAGTGAGAATGAACATTTATACACCAAAGGCTGAAGAGATAAGTATAATTTTGACAGTGAGCTTCACTTGGAAATCTTTTAATAGAAACTGTTGGTTTAAAATAGTAAGAATTAGTGTTGCCTGTATGATCATTCCCAATTTACTGATTCACAAAGATGAACTAGGCCCTAATTCAAATGAGGGCTGAGGCTCTGAATATAACTTGTAGCTAAGAACACTTCAGTCACCAAAACACTTTATTTTATACCGTCTGTGCTATGTTTTTAAACAGAGAATGTGCAGTTTTACAAAGTTTTGCTTTGTTTCTTTTTCTTTATTTTTTTCTTCCTTGTACTCTGTTCTTTTTTTCAATTATGTTTCAATCATTGTTCTCTCTCAATTAAGACTTTTTACACTGTCTTGTAGGATAACCTTGAAATGTGATTGTCTTTATAAACTGCTTTAAATTATTTTCTCTAATGAATCCTGCTTTTATATGTAATTATAATGCACCAAGTAAAAAAGTAAACAGATAAAAGAAAGACCAGTAAAATAAAGAAAGGGATTGGGGAAGGAAGGGAAATGAAATGGGAAGTACTGGGAAATGAAATGCAGCAAGATTTTTTAATGTGCAAATATAAATATATCACAATGAACCCCATTGTTATGTATAATTAAAATGTACTAATAAAAACATAATACAAATAAGTTATCTTCATTAAACATTTCATCAAACCTGTGCTTGAATAAAGAACAAAAAATTTTAACAACTATTTGCTATGTATTAAGCATGGGCAAAGAGCACCAGTTAAAAATATCTGGCAGAAGATAAGCTTCTAAGCTCCCTTTCTCTCACGTCTTTCAATAAAGCCTAAACCAATATTTCATTCTTAAAACATCATGGACTTTCAAATAATCTTGCCCTCTGGTCATGATGTCCTTTTACCTGGTCTCCTTTCTCTGGTCAGGTTTTGAAGTTCAACTTTAATGTCTCCTTCGTGATACCCTCCCTAACTCCCCCAGTTGGGAAGAGACAGATGAAAGAGAAGATTCATATTCTTGTAGTCTCTGCATCCAATAATTGGATAAAGCAAATAAACTGGTCCTTCCTCTTGATACTCTCAAACTTCAGTTTGTAATCGTCACCCTCTGTTTGAAACGGGCTATGGTGTTGGCAAGCTTTATTCTGTAAGCAAAAATCTTATAGAATTTGGAGAAACACATGTATAGAATAAAGCTTATATAAAATCTCATTCCTGCTTTTGTTCATATCAAAATACTTCTCCAGAAGGTAAACTTCTCTCAAAGTCACCTTCTTCTGTGATGAATGTAATTTAGCAAAATGCCAAGCATATGAATACAATTCTAACTAATACTTCAAGAAAGCAGTATAGCATTGTGCTTTAATTTAGACAGATCTGAATTCAAGATTGGGTTTTGCTATGTATTAGCTAGGGAGTCTTGGGCAAATTATTTAACCTTTCTGAGCTTTAAGTTCTTACCTCTAAGAAGGGAATAGGGCGGGAAAAGTGTTAAAAATATGGTTACCATAGGATTTTTGCCGTGACCATATGAAATAAATGTAAAAGTCTTCAGTACATGGTATGACAGTACATGTATGTTAGTGATTGTTGTGGTTTAGATGTGGTATCCCCCAATAGTTCATGAGACAATGTGAAGTTTGGAGGAGAAATGATCGAATCATCTTAATCTAATCAGATGATTAATCCATGATGGGATTAACTGGACATTAACTGGAGGCAGGTGGGGTGTGGCTGGACCAAGTGGTTTCTTGGGGGCAAAGCTATGGAGTATATATTTTGTTCTTGAGAGTGGAATCTCAGCTTCCTGATGTTAACTGTTTCCCTCTGCCACACACTTCCACCATGATGTTCTCCTCACCTTGAGCCAAGGAATGGAGCCAGCCAGAATACTATGGATGAAGAGCTCTGAAACCAGGATCCCTAAACAAACCTTTTCTCCCCTACAATTGTTCTGGTTGGATGCTTTTAGTCACAGCAGCAAAAAGGCCGACTAAAACAGTGATAATTATTCAACTACTTAGAAATACCATTGGTGTGGTCTCTTGTGCTGAAGCTGATTCACTCTTTGATGTGCAACTGGAAATATGGATCTGTATTTCTTACCCAGACCTCTCTCCAAATGCTTCTTTGATATCTCAGTGAAATTCTACTGTCACCATATATTAAATATGGCCTAATATGAACTTATTTTCCCCTGAAAACAAATCTTTTCTTCTTCCTATATTCCCAATATCATGTAATGTTACTTAGCATGAAACATAAACTCAAAAGTCCAGGAGTTACCTTAAGATTCTTTCCTATTCCTCACATTTACACCCTGCAAAGATTCCTATTGACTCTACAACCACAAGTATATCTAAAATATTTGACGTTATCATCAAATAGCCATTTTCTCCAGATTAGATTGTGTATAATCTCCTCATCTTTCACACTGATGAACACAAAATTTGGCCATGCTGCAACTTTGATTAAGACCTTGTACATTAAAAACTAATTGCTGTTCTAGATCTTTACAGCATGGTTTATGTACATGTAATATGTAAACATAATTTACAAATGTCTAAATTATAATGGCATGACTTTTGTGTGTGCTTTTCCTTCAAAAATATGAGTTCCTTAAGAGATGATGTTGCTTTCACAGGCTGTTCAAGCATATAATAAAAATATCAGATATTAAATGAAGGACTCTCTTGCACTTTAGTAACCATCACTGAATCAACAGTATTCTGCTGCATTCCATCATTTTAGCTCTCCCAACATATTTCTTTACAACCTCAGAACTGCAGATCTTGGCCACATATGCAGTTAAATTCCGCCAGCACTATCCTTTCTAAGCATGAACAAAAATACAAAGCACCTGAAATGAACATGAAAATAAGTTTCTTTCCCTTTCTTGCTTGATGCATCAGTACCACCAAACCTACCCTTTAAATGCTTTGCCTTTAGAATGTAGTTTTGTGTTATTAATCTGCACACTGCTGAGCAGAATGCATGACCAATGAAGGCCTCTTTCAGCATGATTTATATACATGTAATGATGCCCAAGGTTTGCCATTTCCCTTCCATTTAAAACATTAAGGACTGATATAAACTAACCTCTAAAGAAATTGAGCCTGTCTTTGTGAAACAGGAATTAAAAATAGTTTTCAAATTAAACAAACAATATTTGGCTTTGCCTTAGAACTTCACAATAACCCATGAAACTAAAATAGAAAACCACAAGTGTGAATCACTGCCTGAGTTCTCTTCCTAAACTCAAAATAGATATCTACCTTTAGTTCCTTGAAGGTACAAATAACAGCTAAAAGGGAATTAAAAGGTAGCATCTCTAGTACATATTGGATATTTCAAAATTATAAAGTGATAGTGTTGACTTATAATGACCTAAGGAAATCAAAGTCAGTTATTTCTTAATCTCTCTTTTCTAATCTGAAAGACTCCCCCACTACAAAAAAAAAAAAGAAAGAAAGAAAATTTTTAAAAAAGGAGGTGGGGTGGGATAGCACGTAAGGAAAAATCTGTCATTACTATGCAAGTAACCTGAGAAACATGACTCCGTATTTTGCCACACTTAATGTTAGAAATAAAAGTGTAATTTTCCCTTGATTAACTGCACTGTATATCAACCACGGCCTATGGAGTACCAAAAAACAAAATAAGATTCTGTCTCATTTCTTTTTACACACTTCATTATACAATCTGTTACTCCCCCCCCCAAGGGAAAATGCTAAAATTAGGATTTTATGTATTAAGTACAAATAATACTACCTAAATTATATTCAAATGGTAATTGCATCCTCTTCCAAGTTTCAAACTGTCACAACCATTGTTTTTCAAAATCCGTTGGATTTTCTAGATACAGGGAAACCTACTACTGCATAAGAAATGCAGATGCCCGATATCTTAAAAAATTCTGTGAGTGCACCAAATGATTCCCCCTTCTGCTTTCAACATTCCTTTGAAAGAAAAACAGACGAGGTAGCAAATCAGTTGCAAAGACTGGAGGAACTTGCAGAACTCCTAGTGACATAAACTCAATAGCAAGGCAAGAACAGTCAGTCACCTTCCAGGGAAAGGGAAATGGGCATCAGAGAACCGTGGAGTCCCCTCAAAACATGGAACCCGGAAGTGATTCTTAAGTGCAAATGGTCCTGGGGAAAAGCAGGAGCCTCACAGTCCTGCAGAGGCCCAAAGGTGCACAGCCTGGAGAGCCCTGGGGCTGGCCTCCTCCCAGGGAGTCCACGGTGGCCTGAAGGCGTTCTCGCCGGCCCCTAGTGAGTAACGGGTGTGGGAGAAACAGGTGCTCCTCCCTGGAAACCGTGCCCGGAGGTGTCGGCTCCTTTTTAAAGAGGAAGTCGCCCGCTCCTGCCATCCCGACCTCACCCGCTCCTAGAAAGCTCCTTCAGCGAGGGGGACACCCGCAATGTCTAAGGTCTTTGAGGGATAGAGATTCTGGGTCCCTAACACCAGAAGGGCGCCGGGGGCACGCCCACCCCCAAACCGGCTCGTCACCTGGGTGACCTTAGCCCGGACGGCGCCTCGGCCAGACGAAACGTCGCCCCCTCCCCAAGTTGGTCGCCATCACCTCCTCTTCCTCCGCTTCCTCTCCTACTTCTGGACTTTCCACAGCCGCTGCCGCCTCCCCGGAAGGCGCTCTCATCACCGGCACCCACGCGCCACTTCCGCTTACGTGTCTCTGCGCGCGTGCGCAGGAGCGCGACCCCGCCCCCTCCAGGCCTGGGGCCGACGTCGACGCGCGCGCCGTCGCCTCCAGCGCTGGCTCTGAGTGTTTCGGAGCGTGGGAGTCGCTCAGCCGTGGAGGGCCGGCCCGTGAGAGGACGGCGCTGTAGCAGGTCCACTGAGAACACTATCAGTGTCCCGCGTGTTTCTGGCCTCCGGGCCCGGGTATCGCCGGTGTGCTCAGGCCTCTGGGTGCCCTCTGGGGAGGCCACTTCCGCGTAGGCGGCCCTGGACTGAAATTTGAGAAGGCGGCCACGTGGAGGATGTTGGACCCGGATTTAAAGATCCCTGGGTTCTCCTCCCCGCACCGGGCTCAGGGAGGTGATGCGGCGATGCGGCGGTGCAGCGCCTGGGACGCACCTGCCTTTTCGATGGGGTGGGTGGAGGGAAACTTGATTTCTGATCTTGTGATTCAGCTTGTAGCTACAGCCACGGAGTTTCTCTGGGACCAGTCAAACTCGCTACTGTTTTGATTGCTTCTTAACCCTGGAAACTTAAGGCCACGTCTATACTCCCCGAGGTGCACTGAAGGTGATGAGCGGTTTTTATATTAACAGTGATGTAAAAAGAAAAAAAAAATGACCCTAACGAAGAGGGTCCGTGTTTAAGAGCTTGTGTCAGGTGCCAAGAAAGGGGTGGACTGGATGAATATAAATGTCAGAATCCAATCAGTTGTGTGAACTTTTAAAATTTCTCAGGAAGTTTGCAGTACCAGCGGAGTTTGTGTTTTGTGATGAAAGTGAAGGTTCGTATTACAGCAAGGCAGATAATTGTTACTCTCAGCTATGGTGAGAAAGAAAAGGTCTAATTAGGCATTTTCAGGTTAATACTTACTGATCTTAGTAGGCCAGGGTTATCAGCATTTTACAAATGTTGAAACAAATACTCTAGAAAACTTACATTTTCTAAAGAGATTGTAAAAGACAAAGACTTTCAGTGATATACTGTAATTAAATAATGTAGATTTAATATTACTGTCAGTTACTTATTCGATAATTATTTCTCGATGGACATTCATCTAGGTTGTATACATAAACCGTAAATTGTAACTGTGAGCTCTCTGCCCCAAAGGAGTTATGAGATACATGTGAGAACATAAATGGTACTCTAAAACTTACAGTATAAGAGGTAACATCACAGTAGCCATCAAACAGAGTCTCTGTGTCCCCTTTATTTCTTTACAGCTTAGTTCCACTCAACAGCTGGAGTGATCTTTTTAGAATCTGATATAGGATATACTACTCTACTCAGAACTCTTTGATGACTAACAATTTTACTCCAAGTTCACAGCCCCTTGGCTTATCACTTGTTTTTGGTGGGTCATGTCCAAGCTATTCATCCATCTAACCCTCTCCAAGAGCCCATCTAACCCTCTCCAAGCACACCAAGCATCAGTGCTTTGTTATCTACTGTTCCTTCTGCATGGAACATGGCCCTCTCAGGTACAACCTCAGGGCTTGTTTCAGGGCTTGTTTCCTCAGGGCTTGTTTCCTTCCTTTAGTGCCCCAGTTAACATATTTTCACCATCACCTCTGATTTCTGCCTTATTTGGGTTGGGGGAGACAGCATCCTGCTATCTTCCATGCATTTCTCCCAATAATTTCTCTCAAGTTTACCAGACCAATGTTTTCTGTCCCAAGGTTCTTCTGACTTTGTAGATACCATCAGTAGCTCTCTCAGTGTGTGCTATGCACAGCTTTGAAGTGTTGGTAACTTAACACATCTGGGGTAATTTTTTATATCCTTCAGCAAAACAATTTGGTAGGCTATTCTGTGAATATCTCAGGTAGTTGTAATGAAACTAAGTTCTGGTTGCCCATAACAGCAACTTCAAGAACACAGTCTTTTATCACAGTCTGTACCCTTCTCCCTATTTCATTGTTTCTTACTAGGAATATCTGCAAAATAACCTGTTTTCATTCAAGTAGGTTTTCTTAGGTTAAGCTTCTGGGGAATACTTAGCTAAAAAGTTTATGTAAGATGATACTGATAATACAGACCCTCAGAACTCTGGAACTAGGTTACTTGAACTCTGTTGGTGGCAAATAAGGTGGTGATACCTCCTGGTGTGCTGTGACAGCACTGTTACTAAGGCTCTAACCTGTGGTGGATTGAGGATGAAGATGAAACATAAGGAAATGCTTCCGTGGGCTACCTAATTTTAGGAGGGGCATTACAGGTGATAGGATTATAGAATGGCAGGAACCCAGTAGGAGATTTTAGCCAACAGAAGCAAGAGGATATAATTACTATGGAAAGCAGCAAAGGCAGAGTGGCAACCAGGTTACTTAAAGGGGAAATAGATGGATAGCCTAAGCATGTCACTTACCTTGCCTAATCAGGAAAACAAACAGAACTGGTGAGCAAAAGGCTAATATCAGCTGCTTCAGTAAAAATAGTCTTACACCTAGGCTCATCAATTGATGGAGAAACAGATCCTTTGAAGGAAGAACCCTGAATGCCACCACAGTTATCTTAAGTAGGGGTTCCCCAATACATCTCCCAATCTGGACTATTGTAACTTAGCCACGTGACAGCCCAGTAGCAGTTACTGTGCAAGCTGTGGGATTTTTACTAGAATAAAAGCAAGGTCTTTGTTATCTAGATAATGTTCTTGTCAGTAAAGTGTGAAAACACTGTTGGCTTCTTTATAAAATAGCAGCAGTACTCAATCACTGGCTTTTTCTAGGGTTGGGATAACTCCTATTCTCTATTATGATTTAGTTTTGCAAGAACCTTGATTGTCATGAAATGTTGCAGATTACCTTATTGGTCCTGTATGGTCTTGACATATATGTTGGATCTAGAGAACAAGAGGTAAGTACTACACCATAGGAAGATACATGTGTGACAGAGTGGGAGATAAAACCTGCAATGAATCAGAGTCTGCCAAATTTGAGGGCATCTAATTTTCAGAGAGTCTACAATATTCCTTAGTTTATTTTCATCTAACAAGAATTTGAGGCAAGAACCTGTGTGCAGATGGTGTTCGGAAAATTATCTCAGAAAACATGGTAGATAAAAAGGAGAGGGAGACAAAGAAGAAAGGCAATACTAGAGTTTATTATGGAGATTGTTGTTTTGGTTAGGGGCCACAATTTCATCAGGATTGAAGGCAGAAAAATAGTATATCATTACAGAGTTGACATCTCTTGTGAAAAGAGTTTTCCTTGATCACAGTGCCTTTGTCAGCACTATTCTCTCGTGGACACGGGATTTTCTGACATTGACACTGACGAAAGAAGGCACTGATGGTAAGGCAGTTGGAACGCTGGGCACTTTGGGCCATCTATAGGTAGATGCCTAATGGAACATTGGCATGGTCTAGTGAACATCAGCAAGACTCCTTGCTTAGATCAAGTACCCTAAAAAGGTTGTGGTACCATTTTCCAATATACTTATATTCATATAACTAACTCCTGATAGATATGGTCTTATCCCTCCCCCCTCCCTTCAATAGTTGGAATACACGAGCCTGGAAGCCAAGAAGTAGAAATAATATTGGCCTTTCTCACAATGCTTCCCAGTAACTCAGAGGTAGAATTTGTGCTTCCCATTTCTCTACTAGGTTAGAGGTTCTGGTCTCCATGGAATAATTCTTCTACCAGGAAGTAGGAACCATCAAAACAGACTATCATCTGTGGCTTCTGGATAAATGTTGGCAGCAGGATCTCTAGCTGATCCTACCAATCTTTGTGTCTTAACTCCTCTGTGGAGGTTGTGTCCTTTCAATCTCATTGCTTACAGTGTCTCTCCTGAACCCTGCATTCTGATTTTTTTTCTTTCTGTTTTTCTGATTCTACAGAGACCTAAAGGGTCTCATTGACCCTACTTCCCAATGCACACATACACATACAACCTGCCCTTTAAAAGGTTTAGGGGAATTAATGCCTTCAGGCATTGATCTTTTGGTGAGATGGATGTCTGTGGACAACTGCTCCTGCCCTGTATCCCCTGGGTGAGGATGTTGGGAAGTATTTACACTTTCTAGAATGTTTGGGACAATCATGTGCTATGAACCAGTCTGATGTCAAAGCCACCTTAGTTTGGCTTTTTGTTTTCCTTTTCCTCATTCTCCTGTGGACATGTAGATGAAGCAGACAGACATAGATCTGTGCCCTCACAAACCTCATAGTTGTATGGTGGAGATAATTATGCAAGGTACTACAATGTGGTTAATTTTAGTGATAAGGGAATTAACTAAAGGCTGCCTTCAGTGCTACTGGCTATGCTGAGGAGGCCACAATATAGGTTCAAGTTCCATGTAGGATAGTTAACTTCCAGGGCTACAATTTTTTTTTCAACTTCTCCCAAGGAGGAAATTGCCCGAAACAAACCAGGATACTTTGTTCCTGGGCCACTAGAACAAAGCCCCAGCTGGCCTTCTGCTGTAGTCCGGCTGCAGCAAAATAGCCAGGGGTGACGAGGAACTTGTGTAGGTTGATACAGCAGGAGTGGGAGCGGTTTATTGTAGGACAGGAGGGGTATATATATACATTAACATAAACTAGATACAGCAGTCAACCAATAAGGAATCTCCACACTTAATGGCTCGCTGGCGTTACCTCACAAACCACTCCCTCTGGCAAAATGCCAGGCGCCATCGTCACTTGTTTACAGACCCTAACATTTCCCCCTTTTGTTTAATTTAAATAACGACCATAGTGGTTTTTACACAAACATCATAAGCAATCTGCTACAAGCAGAGGGGAGGATACAAAATGCCACAATACCAAGCCAATTGATGGCTCCATGCAAGAAGCCCTTGGAAAAATTATACCAGCAATGACACCATTAGCAAAGATACCGAGTTACAATTTGTTGTAGATTACAGTTTGTTGTCTCAGTCCAGGTAAAGCAGTGTCTCAATAGATTAACTCACAGTCCAGGTAAATCACAGTCCAGGTAAGTTCTGTAGGCAGCTAGCTTAAATCACAGTCCAGGTAAGTTCTGTAGGCAGCTAGCTTAAATCACAGTCCAGGTAAGTTCTGCAGGCAGCTAGCCTAAGCTGTAGCAGCAGAAACAGCAACAGCTCCGAAGTCTCGTCCGTTTCGTCTCTGGTTATCGGCAACACTGGAAATTCTTCCACCCTGGTCCTCACCGACACTGGGACAAAGGCAGGAACTCCGGCAATGCTGGCTAAAGAAAATCCTGTAGCATTCCACTAAGAAAACAACCTTCTGAACAATTTAGTACATTATCTCAAGATTTTTTACATTTGAAATAAGCCTTAATAGTGTTCATTACGCATTAGCTTCCAGGTGTGGGTGAACCATTGTAGTTACTGGCCTTGGAAATGATCAAACTTCAGGGATGCTGGCCGTCTTCTGCCTGCAGCGTCCCGGGCAGCCCCAGATGGCCCCTGGGAGAGTCCGGGGAGTGTTCCGGACTCAAACTGCCACTGGGCACAGGGAGCAAGAGCCTGCGAGACTGTGCCTCCAGGTCAGGTCTGGATTTGGGCTCTCGAAGTGGCGTCCCGCTTCTGGGCAGGGGGCGGGGAAGAGCCAGCTGCTGCCGTGTGGAAAGTCCTTGCTGTGCCATGACCAGCTCGCGCACATGGCAGCCACCGCGCTGATTCATGCACCTCCGGTAACGAAAAGTATTTACTAATGGCCTTTTGCTGCAACTTTTTTCCTGATAATCCTTCTTCTGAACTTTCTTTTTCTTTCTGACAAGAGTTCCTGGGTTTCTGTCAACACATGCCCTAACTATTCTTGGTTCCACCAGGGTGCTTCCTTCCCTTAGTAATTTACTTCTCACCCCTTCCATATTTTCATCATAAAGACAATACAACATTTCAAGACAAAACAAGACACAAACATACTGTATCAGTCTTCTCCTTTTTCTCAAAATGGCCGTTTTTCCTCTCGCCCTATCTGCCTAGGGATGAGCAGATTTGCTCCCGTCCTATCTAGGGATGGGCAGCTTTTCCTCGTCAATCAACTTACCCCCGAGTGTCCTGGGGCTCCCGGTATGGGCCACCATCTGCTGCAGTCCGACTGCAGCAAAATAACCGGGGGATGACGAGCAACTTGTGTACATTGATACAGCAGGAGTGGGAGCCATTTATTGTAGGACAGGAGGGGTATATATACATTCCACACAGTTTATCTTAATTAGCATAAACTAGATACAGCAGTCAACCAATAAGGAATCTCCACACTTAATGGCTTGGTGGCGTTACTTCACAAACCACTCCCTCTGCCAAAATGCCAGGCCCCATCTTGACTTGTTTACAGACCCTAACAGCCTTCTTTCTCAGCATTGATAATTTGTGTGGTATAAAATTCTACATAAGGAAGTAGCATGTGTGAGATCCACCCCACCAGCCTGCACGGGACCCAGGGTCACAGTAGGTTCACCCACCACCGGCAGACACCTGCCAGAGCCCAGCCTCTTGCACAAGACTGTCCCTTCCTACCAGCAGACTACTGCAGGAGGTCAGGCCAGGACCAGATCTGCCCTCACCAATGTGGGCGGGACCCAGATCCAGGGTAGGTCTGAGTTCGTCCCCCCCCCAACACCTGGGAGCCCAATCCTAACCCACTTCCATCTTGGGACACTGCAGTCATCACCATAGCCTTCCCCACACAGTAGCCCCTATCTTTTTGATGACAAGGCCTAGAAGCAGCTGCATCTCAGAGCAGGCATTGCAAAGAGTGTAAGGCCCACCCATTCAGCTACATCTGTGTAAGACATTGCATCCATCATGGAGGAACCTTCAGTATTATCTCGAGTTACCTTGGCTATTAGCACCACCATCTTTAGTTGAAGTAGCATACATTGAGGGACACCAGCAGGGTCTGGAAGTCCAATATCGGGGTGAGGTATAGACATTCTGCACAGGTGCTACAAGAATATAGGGTAGAAACTGTAATATCTCAGATACACATTGCAAGAAAGGAGGACACATAGACAACATGAAAAAACAAGGGGGAAAGTGCTCCAAATAAAACAGGATACTACAATAACAGAACCCATGGACAGTGAAGTTGATGAAATGTCAGAGAAAGAGTTTACAAGGTTCATAATTAAAATGATTGTGAATTAAAGAATGATCTAAATGAGCAAATAATAGGCAAAAATTGATCACTCCAACAAAGAGATAAGAGAGCAAATACAGGTAGCAAAATATTACTTCAAGGAAGATATAATGGAAACTCTGGGGAAAAAAAAAACCAGAAATCCTTGAAATGAAGGATACAATAAACCAAATAAAAAACTTAATAGAAAGCATAACCAACAGACCAGATCACTTGGAAGAAAGAGCATCAGATAATGAAGACAAAGTTTACAATCTGGAAAATAAAGTTGGTCACATAGTGAAGATAGAGACCATGAACAGAACATCCAAGAATTATGGAACAGTATCCAAAGACCAAAACTGAGAGTTATTGGGATAGAGGAAGGCACGGAGTTTCAAACCAAAGAATGCACAATCTCTTCAATGAATTAATATCAGAAAATTTCCCAAGCTTGACGAATGAATTGGAAAACCAAATTCAAGAGGCTTACAGGACACCAAATGTACAAAATTACAATAGATCTATACCAAGACACATTATAATGAAAATTCCTAGCATGCAGAATAAGCATAGAATCTTAAAAGCTGTAAGAGAGAGGAATCAGATCACATATAGGGGGAGACCAGTTCGTATCTCAGCAGATTTTTCAACCCAGACCCTCAAAGCCAGGAGATCACAGAAAAACATACCAAGCTCTGAAAGAAAATAGATGCCAACCAAGAATCTTATATCTAGCAAAACTAAGTTTTAGATTTGATAATGAAATTAAAACCTTCCATGATAAACAAAAGTTAAAAGAATTTACAACTAGAAAGTCTGCCAATCCTCAGTAAAATATTCCACAAAGAGGAAATGAAAAACAATGATGAAAATCAGTAAAGGGAGGTATTACACTGAAGGAAAATCAGTTGAGAAACCAAGTCACATTAAATACCAAAAATAAACTAAAATGGCTGGGAATACAAATCATGTCTCAATAATAACCCTGAATGATAATGGCCTAAACTCACCAATCAAAAGACAGACTAGCAGATTGGATTAAAAAAAGAACCCAACAATATGCTGTTTCCAAGAGACTCATAGGAAAAGACACCCACAGACTAAAGGTGAAGGGTTGGGAAAAATCATACCGCTCACATGGACTGCATAAGCAAACGGGGTTCCATCTTCATATCAAATACAGTAGGCTTCAAGCTAAAGTTAATCAAAAGGAATAAAAAAGGACACTACATACTGTTCAAGGGAAACATATACCAACAAGACTTAACAATTATAAATATATGTGCCCCAAACAATGGAGCATCTATGTTCATCAAACAAACTCTTCTCAAGTTCAAGAGTCAAATAGACCACAACACAGTAATTTTGGGTGACTTTAACACACCTCTTTTACACTGGATAGATTTTCCAAACAAAAGCTAAACAAAGAAACCGTAGAATAACAATCAATAATTTAGACTTAACTGACATATATAGAATATTTCATCCTTCAACTACTGAATATACTCTCTTCTTAGCAGCACGTGGATCTGGATCTTTCTCTAAACTAGGCTGTATATTATGCCACAAAGCAACTGTTAGCGAAAATATCAGATCATAATGGAATGAAATTAGAAATGAATGATAAAATAAGAAATAAAAGCTACTCCAACACCTCGAGAGTAAATAATATGCAACTGAATGAACAAGTGGTTACAGAAGGCCTCAAGGAGGAGATTAAAACGTTTTTAGAGGTGAGTGAGAGCACAGAACTTATCAGAATCTCTGGGACACTATGAAGGCAGTTCTAAGAGGAAAGTTCATTGCATGGATTTCATTCCTTAAAAGAAGAAAATGTCAACAAATAAATGACTTAACATTACATCTCAAAGCCCTAGAAAAAGAACAACAAATCTATACCCCAAAAAAGTAGAAGACAGGAAATAGTTAAAATCAGAGTTGAAATCAATGAAATTGAAACAAAATAAACAATTGAAAAATTGACAGAACAAAAAGTTGGTTCTTTGAAAAAATAAATAAAATTGGCAAACTCTTATTCATGATAATGAAGAGAAGAAGAGAGAAAACTCAAATTACTAACATATTAGATGAAAAAGGAAATATCACAACAGACACTACAGAAATACAGAAGATAATTAGAAATTGTTTTTGAAAACTTGTACTCCAATAAAATAGAAAATATCGAAGGCATCAACAATTTTCTAGAGTCATGATTTGCCCAAATTGAATTAAGATGATATACACAATTTAAACAGATCAATTTCAAGCAACAAAATACAAGATGCCATCAGAAGTCTACCAACCAAGAAAAGACCAGGACCAGATGAATACATAGCCAAGTTCTACAAGACTTTTAAAGAAAAACTAATACCGATACTCTTCAATTTATTTCAGGAAAAAGGCAGCATTTCCAAACTCATTCTATGAGGTCAATATCCCCCTGATTCCAAAATCAGGCAAAGACACATCAAAGAAAGAAAACTTTAGACCAATAGCTCTAATGAACATAGATGCAAAAATCCTCAATAAAATTCTGGCAAATTGAATACAAAAACATATCAAAAAGATCATGCACCATAATCAAGTGGGATTCATCCCAGTTATGCAAGGTTTGTTCAACATAAAGAAATCAATAAATGTAATTCGTCATATCAATAGACTCAAAGATAAGAACCATATGATCATCTCAGTAGACACAGAAAAAGCATCTGACAAAGCACAGCACCCCTTCATGTTCAAAAAAAACTAGAAAAATTAGGGATAACAGGAACATATCTCAACATCATAAAGACTATCTAAGCTAAGGCTAACATCATTTAAATGGAGAAAAATTGAAGGTATTCCCTCTAAAAACTGGAACAAGACAGGAATGCCCTCTTTCACAACTTCTATATAACATAGTTTTTGAGACACTGGTCAGAATAATTAGATTAAAGAAATTAAAGGGATACACATAGGAAAAGAAGAACTCAAATTAGCACTATTTGCTGATGATTAGCACTATTTGCTGATGATCTGATTCTATGCATAGAAGACCCATAAAGTTCCACCAGAAAACTTCTAGAATTAGTTAATGAATTCAGCAATGTAGCAGGATATAAAATCAACACCCATAAGTCAAATGCATTTCTGTATATTAGTGACAAATCCTCAAGAAGGGAAACAAGGCAAACTACCCCATTTACAATAGCCTCAAAAAATAAAATAAAATAGCCTAGTATATTGGGGAAAATATAACCTCTTCAACAAATGGTGCTGGGATAACTGGAAATCCATATGCAACAAAATGAAATTAACCCCTATCTCTCTATATGCACAAAACTCAACTCAAAGTGAATCAAGGACCTAGAAATTAAACCAGAGACACTGTACTTCTTAGAAGAAAAAGTAGGCCTGAATCTCCATCATGTCAGATTAGGCCCTGACTTCCTTAGTAAGACTCCTATAGCACAAGGATTAAAATCAAGAGTCAATAAATGGGATGTATTAAAACTAAAAAGCTTCTCAGCAAAATAAACAATCTTTGAGGTGAATAGAGAGCCTACATCTTGGGAGCACATTTTTACCCCTCACACATCAGATATAGCGCTAATCTCTAAGGTATATAAAGAACTCAAAAAGTTAAACACCAAAAAAATAAATAACCCAATTAGTAAATGGGCCAAGGATGTGAACAGACACTTCTCAGAAGATGATATAAAATGAATCTCCAAATATATGAAAAAATGTCCATCATCGATAACAATTAGAGAAATGCAAATCAAGAGATTTCATCTCACTCCAGTCAAAATGGCAGCTATTATGAATACAAACAACAATAAATGTTGGCAAGGATGTGGGGGAAAAGGCACACTCATACTCTGCTGGTCGGACTGCAAATTGGTGTAGCCAATATGGAAAGCAGTATGGAGATTCCTTGGAAAATTGGGAATGGAACCACCATTTGACCCAGCTATCCCTCTCCTTGGACTATACCCAAAGGACTTAAAAACAGTATACTACAGGGACACAGCCACATGAATATTTGTAGCAGCACAATCCACAATAGCTACATTGTGGAACCAAATTAGATGCCCTTCAGTAGATGAATGGATTAAAAAATGTGGCATATATATACAATGGAATATTACTAAGCACTAAAAGAGAATAAAATCATAGTATTTACAGGTAAATGGATGGAGCTAGAGAAGATAATGCTAAATGAAGTTAGCCAATCCCCAAAAAACATATGCTAAATATTTTCTCTAATATAAAAAGGATGATTCAGAGTGGGGTAGGGAGGGGGAGCATGGGAAGAATAGATGAACTCTAGATAGGGCAGAGGGGGCAGGGGATTAGAAATGATGGTGGAATGTGATGGACATCATTATGCAAAGTACATGTATGCAGACACAAATTGGTGTGAATACACTGTGTATACAACCAGAGATATGAAAATGTGTCTCTATGTAATATAAACTGTAGTGCATTCCCCTGTCATATATAAATAAAAGAAATTAATAAAAAAGAATGTTAGAACAAAGAAAAAAGCAGTAGCATGTGTAATGAGGTAAAGAAATATTTTACTCATTTAACAACTGATTTAGGTGTTACCCTTTGGGACAATTTTTTTTTAAAGAAGTAATTTGATTAACTTCTTAGGAGAGTTTTTTGAGCTGCCTTCCATGGAGGGTTTCTCTTGTTTACATGAAGTTCTCTTCATTTCTTAGTACTATCCAATAGAAACATAATGCATGTCACATGACCTATTTTAAAAATTCTGATAGCTGTATTAAAAAGGTAGAACAAAACAATTTTAATAGTATATTTTTGTGAACTCAGTACAGGAGAAATATTATTTCAACATGTAATCAATATAAAAATTATTAATATCTTACTTTTTTATACAAAGTCTTAGAAATTCAAGTGCATTTCAGAATCTGGGCATCTTTGAGGAGCTAGTCTTCTGCCTACAACAGTAACTTCACAGTTTCCCCCAATGATATCTGGATACCAACCTCAACCACTGTATTAGGTTATATTTCCCCAGAAGCTTATTGTTGTGAAGGGTGGTTGTTTGGAAAGTGATTCCTGAAAACACTAGTAAAGAGATAGGGAAGTGAGTCAGTAAAAGGAAGGAAATTTAATAAAGGGTGTGCTGTTGAGGAGGGTGCCATTGTGGGCAACTGGGACTCCATCCTGCTGGAACCTCTGAGAGAAAGTATAGAATATGAGTTACTTCCCTTGAAGGAAAGGAGGCTTGGATATTTATCCTTTAACTCCCTTCCCAGGGATAAGGGCATTTCCTATTGTTGTTAACTTCCCCAGAGGTTCACTTCCAGCCTTCCTCATGCCAGCAAGCAAAGCCTGAGGAAGTGTTTTTAATTTTTTTATTTACATATGATGGTGGAATGCATTACAATTCTTATTACACATATAGAGCACAATTTTTCACATCTCTGGTTGTAGACATAGTATAGTCACACCAATTCGTGTCTTCATACATGTACTTTGGATAATGATGATCATCACATTCCACCATCATTAATAACCCCATGCCCCCTCCCTTCCCCTCCAACCCTTCTTCCCTATCTAGAGTTCATCATGAATGGATTAAAAATGTGGCATATATACACAATGGAATATTACTCATCAATAAAAGAATAAAATCATGGACTTTGCAGGTAAATGGATGGAGTTAGAGAAGATAATGCTAAGTGAAGTTAGCCAATTTCAAAAAACTAAATGCCTAATGTTTTCTTTGATGTAAGGAGGCTGATTCATAGTAGGATAGGGAGCAGGAGCATGGGAGGAATAGAACTGGGGACACTGCCTGTGTTTGAGGAATGAATGCTCTTTAATTAACTCATTGCAGTGAGAGAGAGAAAGCGCCCTGTGGGGGAATTGTGATGCACGTTATTAAGAGCATTAAGAAGGACAGGATTAGGGCTCTTGTTTAGTGACTTGGAGGAAAGTTTTGGAAGTGGGGTTTACTCTGGGATTGTATTGTTAGGAATATAGATAATCCTAAATTTGGGTCTCTTCAGAATTCTTAACCTCTAAGGATAGAAGAACAAAGGAAAGTTAAAGTTACAAGTAGTCAAGAAGTAGCTGTCACATGTATTAGCCCAGATAGGGAGATGTTTGTGGACAGTGGAGTTTTGTGGTTTACACAATGTTTTTATTTGTGTCTGCATTCAGACAAAATTAGTGGATAGTCTTGTGTTTTTGTCCTGGTCCACTGTGGTCACAGAGTGGGCTTGCCTGACATTGGAGTACAACATAAGAGAGACCAGAAAGAGCTGCTACTCCTGACTTTCCCCAATCCTGCAAATTATTTCCTGGTAAATATTGATATTTCTATAATACTTCCCTCCTCACAGATTTGACGTATATATTAGTTTTCTATTGCTACTAAACATATTCTTGAAAACCATCAGTTGATCACCTTTTAATTTTGAGGTCAGAAACCTAGTTATGCACTGAATGGGTTCTCTGCTGAGGGTGTCACCAAGCTGAAATCAAGGTTTGGCAAGGATTGTCATTTTATCTAGAGCTCAGTGTCTGTCTTCAACTTCATACAGGTTGTTAGCAGAATCCAGTTCCTTACAGTTATTGGACTGAGGCCCCTGCTTCCTTGCTGACTGCCAGCTGGTGGGCTGCCATCTGCTTCTGGAGAAGACAGAGCCCTGACTTGCTCTATCTCTGACCTTCAGACTCATATCAAGGGTCATGTGATTAATTCAGACCTATAAGGATAATTTTAATTCACTTATTATCAACTGATTAGTAACCTTAATGATATGAAAATTCTTTTGCCATGTAACATTTTTTTATTCAGATTATTTTAAAAGTCATCTATGTTGTTGTGTTTATCAAAATGAATTCATTTTTATTGTTGAATAATATTCCTTTGCATTTGTTACACACTTTGTTTATCCGTTTCACTTGCTAATGTACATTTGGGTTGTTTCAAGGTTTTAGCTGTTCTGCCCTAAGCCACTTTTGAGCATTCATTCATATATCTTTGGGAGGACCTGGGTTCTTTTTCTCTTAGGTAAATACATGGAAGTGGAATTATTTCATCATACATTTTACTTTTTAAAGATAATGCTGAAATATTTTGCAAAGTAGTTGTATTATTGCACAGCAGCATTGTATTTTTTCCACCAGCAGTGGATGAGAATTCTACTTACTCCCAAAGTACATCCTTACTAAGAAGACAGTAATGGTCATTCATTGTTATTTTAGCCATTTTAATAGTAATAGAATCCCACTAGGGTTTCATTTTGTAGTTCTGTAATGATTAATCATATTAATCATTTCTTTCTTATGCTTATTAAGTTAATGAGTATCTTTTACCTGCTTTATTGACCTGTGTTGATTTTCTATCATGACTTATTTGTTCAAATCTTTTTGATAATTTTTTTTGAGAGAGAGAGAGAGAATTTTTAATATTAATTGTTTAGTTTTCGGCAGACACAACATCTTTATTTTATTTGTATGTGGTGCTGAGGATGGAACCCAGCGCCGCGTGCATGCCAGGGAAGCGCGCTACCGCTTGAGCCACATCCCCAGCCCCTTTTGACAATTTTTCTAATTGGATTTTTTGTTTTCTTTAATTTTTTTTCTTATTTTCAAATATTTTTTCTTTTTTATTGTCTGTGTTTAAGGTGTAAAACATACATGGAGTATGCATATACATAGTTGAAATGATTACTACAGTCAAACAAATGAGCATCTCCATTACTTCACATGGAGAGAGAAATTTTTTGTTTTCTTATATTTTGAGAGTAAAGATAATGCTGAAATTATATATTCTAGATGCCAGTCTTTTTATCAGAAATACATCTTGCAAATGTTTTCTTCCATGATGAAACTCATTTTATCATTCTTATAGTATTTTGTAGAGAAGTTCTTAATTTTGGTGTGTCTTAATTATAAATTAATAAATTTATAAAATTAATAAACAAATTCATTTTTGATGGATTGTAGTTTTTGTGTCATACCTAATTTTGCTTAATTCTGTGTCACAATGATTTTTTTCTCATTTTCCTTTAGAAATTTTCTAATTTTAGGTTCAACATTTAGGTCTATGATCCATTTTTAGTTAACTTTTGCATATGTTGTGAGGTCTTTAGTTTGCCTTCCCACTGAAAGTTATTTTCAGTGGATTTTTTAATTGCTGGATGACAGATGTTTCTTTCAGTACTTTATAAAGATACACCGTCCTGGAGATTGTATTATGCATCTTTGGACACATGAACGATGAAAATTGTTCCTGTAGAGAGATGTTTTTGATCGTACATTTCCTGAACACAAATTTTGACTGTTCACCAAACGAAAGGACATATATTTTTGTAAAGTAAAATTTACATTCCTTAAAGTGATTTTAAAAATATCTTCAAATGAATTAATATAAATGATCCTCCCGTGGTAGGAAAGACTTTTGATCTTTAAAATAGTAGCACAGCCAGGACAATAATTGTACACTTCTAATGGCTCCATGTTGATAAATTCAGAGACTACTGCAGCAGAGATTAAATGGCCATTCTGCATCTTTGAAATAAAAACAGTTGCATCTTACCAAACCCAGAGTTCAATAAATCACTCTTGTACTTGTTTTAAGAGGAGAAGTATTAAAGTGTCCGTCAACAAATTTTACCTAAGATACTTTTATGGAAATGACAAGTTTCAATTCATTTACATATTTGAATAAATATTTAGAGTTAGTATCAAAGCTTTCATTTGGCTATAAAATGTATTATGGTTTCCAATTTTAGATCTTTTTAAACTGACTTGTGTAATTAACAAAATGAAAGTTTTTATTATAATTTTAGTCTGTGGAAGTCATACTAATTTTTGTTTAATTATAATTATAGTTAAAGATAATTTTTCTATATTTAACACTAGAAAGTATGTAAAAATCTCAAATCAATGTGTGGAATATATTCTGAAGCTCTGCAAAGAAATTAGGATTGGGAGGCTGAGTCAGGAGAATCACAAGTTCAAAGCCAGCCTCAGCAACTTAGTGAGGGCCTGTCTCTATATAAAATATGAAGAGCTGGGGATGTGGTTCAGTGGGTAAGTGCCTCAGGGTTTAATCCCTTGTACCAATTAAAAAGATTAATGGCATAATATATAGATTCATTAGACATACAAAATATAAGATATAGATAAATACAACATATATATATATATAATGTACTACACATTATATATATAGTTAACATAAAAACAACTTTCAGAATACATTATGTTTTTGAATTTCAAAGAAAAAGAAACAATGAAGAAAGGAAAAACTTAGTTCTATTTGATTTGTTTTTAACTAATATTGGACTGATTTGTGATAGAAAGATAGGGATCCTATTTTTATTGTGTCTATACCCTAGAGGAAATATTTCTACGCTTGAATAAATACAATTAAATAAATTCTGAAGAAGTATATGGTGTGACTGTTTCCTTTAATCTTTTCAGATATTTGGATATAAGGCTTAGGGAAATAACTACTTCTTAAAAGCTAAAGTCAAACTGAAATATTATAAGCAAAGCCTGAAAAGCAATGCAAAACTACAATGATAAATTTTAACTATAAAAACATTAGCTCACATTTTCATATGAGTCATTTGTGTTACTAATGATTGAGTACCCTAGTTTCCTTTATTTTATTAAAAGTCTTACAATGCATTTCTACATATATACCTGCCTAAAATATCTATGCACAACCTTTTTATTCTTATAGAATGGATGAAAAAATTGCAAGAATGAAGTTAAATGTGATAAAGTTTTCTCAGCTTTTTGAAATTTTTAATAAAACCAAATTTTTTCTTTTTCTTTTTCATAAAAAAAAGGGCTTAGTGGTTTACTGTGAATTGTTTCTTCTTTGAATCTATGTCTATATTATATGTCTGGTTGCCAGTCTGATTATCCATATCATAAAAATTTAGTGTCTTTCTACTGGAGTTCTTACTGGGTAATGGCTCATTTTGAAGAGCATAATCAGGCCCATAAATTGCTAACATGACAGGATTTTAGGCAAATAGCTTAAGTCTCTTTTCCAATAACCTTTAACAGATCTCTTCTCCACCTCTGAAGTTCTTTACATTGGTTTTAATCATAAGTAAGTACTGTGTAACCATGGTTCAGCTACCTTTAGTCTGATGGTCTTTCACAAAATAAGCTTGTGTATGTTTTGTGTGTGTGTGTGCATGCACACAACACACACACACATTCTGTTTTTCTGTTTATAGTATATAGTTATTTTGATGTGATTTAGCAATAATGTAAAACATTTTTTTCTTTTAGAAATAAAATGACTAGCTTTCACACATTAGGCACTTAGAATCTGTGATAGGGCTAATATAGAAAGGGAAATATTCAAGTGTCTTCTTGCACTAACAGTCTATTGGATTCATCATCTATAAAAGAAAGCTCTCAGGACCAGCATGGCTTAGAGAAAAGTAGTAGCATTTTGGTTAATTTCATTTTTGCATTCCATGATGTAGAAAATGGTGTTCTTCTTTATTCACCCTAGATTTTTTTTGAGAATATCAGGAGTTGTGCACAAGCTTCATTTTCTCATTGTTTAGAGGTCACTATCCACTGAACATTATTTTGCATTATTGTCATTGGCTCTGAGACATGAGTACAGTGTTTTTCTTTCTTCAGAGCCAGTGGACTACCACAGTATGTTCAGTCATCTGAAAGAGTAAGAGTTATCTATACAGTACCAAACATTTGGTGTGCTCTTGTACTTCTTACCTATCAAACATAGCATCAAAGGTTTTAATTTCTTTGTATACATTTGAGGAAGATAGTATATTTTGACAGCCCAAGTAGCCATCCTGGTCTTGTATTAAATCACCGGCATTAAGCAAGGTAAGCTCTCTGAAACATATTCTTTTATTTTTAAGATTTGTTCTTTTTAGTTAAACATGACAGTAGAATGTATTCTGATATATAATATATACATGGAGTATAAATTCCCATTTTTGTGATTGTACATGATATGAAATACATTTTTAAATGAGAAAGACAACTATAATGACAAGATTTATCCTTGGTTTCATTTTACATCATTCAGAGATAATAGTTTTACAGCAGCACAGTCTAATTGCTTTATTAATAAACTTTTGGCATCAGTGTTTGAAAATAAGCTGAAATGGACTTTTGTTTTTGAAATAATACTTTTTACTAGATACAGATATCTAGTAACTTTGTGTGAAACTATGTGTAAATATATACACGTATGTATATCATACTATGCATGTGTAGAAGTGTTAAGTGCTTTGGGTACAATGTTACAGGTTAACAATTATTTCTTTATTCTGTAGAGTAGGTAATTGTTAGATGCTCCTTAAATATACTACTAAATCTCACAAGCATGTGTAGTTTAGTTATAGTATAAATGATCTTTGATTAAGTTATTATGGAACAGTATAACAAAATGAATACTACATTGAAATCAAGAGATTTGAATTCAAATGAAAAGTCTTACACTTCCAAACTATTAGCTGAAAAGTTGGCATTCTCTAAAGATTATCCTCCTTATTTCCCACTTTTCCAAGTAGATTAACTTTTCCCTCCCTAGGACCATGATGATTCTTATGTCCAGGTTCTTCTTTTTTTATTTCTCCTTTCCTAGAAGCAATCATGGCATTTTGCAGTGTTTATGTAGTTCTATCTTCTTCAGGAGGCTAAGAGCTCCTTGAGGCAGCAACCATGTTTTGTTTTTCCTCATGGTCTGTTGTGGTTCAGATCATAACAATTTCTCAGAGACCCATGTGTTAAGGGTTTGGTCCCCAGTCTGTGGTGCGATGGAGGTGGTGAAACCTTTAAGAGATGGGGCCTACTTGCCAGGAATTAGGTCCCTGGGGATATGCCCTTGAAGGGAATATTAGGACGCGGGTCTTCCTCTCTCTATTTGCTTCCTGGCCATCCTGAGGTGAGCATTCTAGTCCAGCACATGCTCCTGCCATGATGTGCTGCCTTCCCAGAGGCCCAAAGCATCAGAGCCCAGTGACCATGGACTGAAACCTATGAAACTGTGAGCCAAATAAATGTTTCCTTCTTATAAGTTAACTATAAGAAGGTAATTATAAGAGGTAATTTCTCAGGTAATTTGTCATGGGTGATGGAAAGCTGAGTAACATAATGTCTAATGTAGTATTTGCCATATAGGGGCATGCACTGCCTATATGCTAAATGACTTATATGTGACTTAAATGACTTATATCTTTAACAACTCTTGATGGTTTCTGCTTATAACTTGACATTTAGTAGGTGTTAGATATAATTGGCGTGTAATATATTTGGTTGAAAGATTGATTTATAAATGTATCATTGGGTTTTACCAGAAAACAAATTCTTGGCATAAATGGCTTCTCATGGACACCTGGGCTATGTTATTTCATTGGTTTGTGACTTACTGGATCATTTTGTAGTTATTTAGTCACATTCTGAACCTTAACAATGGAATAAAATGACTTTTAAAAATAATTATTCATGAAGCAAACTCTATAATCTGAAGGTTAACTTGCCATACCTTTAAAAAAGTATTTCTGATTATTAGTCTCAGCATAACATTGAACATCTTAGTTAATGGCATTGCTCAAATGAGCAATGATATCATAGTTTAAGATTATTTTGAAACCCCTAACTACAACTTCCATATATATAATTTAATTCTGGATGAAATGTGTATAGGCTTGAAAAATTAAAGATAATAATATTTAATATAGAAAAGTGACTTCCACATTTGAACTTCCTCCATTATTCTGCTTTCTCCATGAATCTGCATATATAAAGATTAATCTTTGTCTGGATCTGAACCTTGGAAGACAGTCAGCAATTTGAGAACTGAATCCAACTCTTGGATTATCTCATTTTCCCTTGTGCTTAATTAACAATCTTAATTACTTTTAAAATATAAAAGTAATTAAAGAATTCTAAAAATTCTTTAGACATGTTTTCTGGCATTTTTAGACATGTTTTCTGGCATTTTTAGAATTCTTTAATTACTTTTATATTTTTATTTTCTCCTTATATTTTAATGTTATTTATAACTATAAAATGTATTCACACAGTTAAAAATACAAAAGTTGCAAAGCACATCTGGTAAAAGGTTGATTACAGGGCTGGGGTTGTGGCTCAGTGGTGGCACAGTCATCTGACATGTGTGAGGCCCTGGGTTTGGTCTTCATCACCACATAAAAAATAAATAAATAAAATAAAGGTATTGTGTCCATCTACAATTAAAAATATTTTTATAAAAAAGGTTGATTACATACTTCTGGCTTTATTCACCTTGTTTCCCTCCTAAGGCAACCAGTATCACTGGAAGCTTAATGTATTTTCAGCAATATTACTTCTTTCAGCATAAGAAATATACATGTGTATCAATTTTTCCTTTTTCAAAACTTAAAATAGTAGCATAATGCATATGTTGTTTCTACCTTTTACAGCTCATGTTGTATCTGCAGAGATTTTCTAGGTTTTATAGTTGGGGGAAAAAACTACATTCAGCTGAAATGGACTCAGGCTGTATAAAATGTACAGCTTCTATTTAGTTTATCTCTGTATGTATATATTTTACTTAACAGCTGTTATTCTTACATTTTTATTTTATTCACATGTATTTATATTATGTATAGTTTTTGGTCTATTTGGTCATCATACATGTAATCATGGCATGTTCAGCCTGATCAAATGTTCCTTTGAAATTGATTATTTTAAATGAAAAGGGCTTTTTAGCCACTGCACAAGTATAAATGTAGGCTTCCAAACAATTTTTTATGCTGAACAGAATTATGCTATTCTAGGATTTGGAAACCTAATGAAGAATAATTTTATAAAATGTATGCAATTATTGTCTTCAAATAATTAAATGTCCATTATTTAAATAAGAATTAGACTTATGTGGATCTCGAGGGTAGAACTAGACTAACCTGAGATTAAGAAAAAATTATTCCCCTGACTCCAAAATGAAATGCATTATTCCATGAGCTGAAGGATGAGATTGATGGTTTTGTTAAGATGTGATGGGCCCCTGCACTGTAGATATGAACCAGATACTCCCTTATAATTCCCAACCCCCAGAAGCTCTCTTGCACACAAGTGCCCTTTACAGGGCCTTGCCACTCCTTACCGCTGTTGCATGGCTACAACTGCTCCTTCTTGGTCATCCAGTTCCCCATGAAAGGAACATTGCCATGCCAACAACAGGTCGTGCTGGTAGGCCAAGGAGATGATTAGGATCTCTCATGTACCAGTGGATAATGAGAACAAAAATAAAAATGTATGAAGCACTTCAGATATAAATAGCACTATTTCAGTGCCAAAGAAAACAGACCCAGGGGAAAATGTATTCACCATTAAGAGCACCACCTTGGGCCTGAGGCTGTGGATCAACAGTAGAACACTTGCCTAGCACGTGCAAGGCGCTGGGTTCGATCCTCAGCACCACACAGAAATAACTAAATAAAATAAAGGTATTGTGTCCAACTAAAACTAAAATATATGTATATATAAAGTGCACCATCTTGGTGTATACATATCGAGTAGTTGCACAAGCAAGTCTTTCTGAGGCATGACTAGTTTTTGATCCCATATTTATTTTATAAAATCATGTAATTCCCAGTTTTATGGTTGCAAGGGGGTAATGAAACATACCACTTAGCAAGTTTCCTGAGAGCAGGACTGATGTCTGGAAGCATCTTGAAGTGCCTTCACCCTATCATAGTGTCTTCCTCATGTATTTGTTGAATGCTTCAAAAAATCTTAAGCTTAGTCCAGGCCAATAGCTTCACTATCTGCTATGGTTTGGGTAAGAGTCCCCTCAAAGCCCATGTATTAAAGACTCGGTCCCTAGCCAGTGGTGCTACCTGGAGGAGGTACAACCTTGAGAGGAGGGGCCTCGCTGGAAATCTCATCATGTGGTAATGTGCTCTTGCATCAGATATTGGGACCTGGGCCTCTTCTGTCTCTTTTTTGCTTCCTTGCCACCATGAGGTGGGAAGCTCTTACCATGATGTGCCTTGCTTTAGGCCCAAAAGCAGCAGTATCAACTAAACATGGATCAAAATCCCCTAATGTATGAGCTAGAATAGACTATAACTCTTTTTAAGTTGATTACCTCAGGAATTTTGCTACAGTAACAGAAAGCTGACTAACATACTGTCCTTTGTGAATATTATAATACTTATTATTAGTATGCAGGAGTACATTCAAAAGGAGTTTTCATTTGATTTGCCTCTCTAACCTTATGTCATTTTCTCCAATTTTTTCTACAAATTCTACAGTCCTTCAAATTTGGAACCTATTTTTTAATTTCCTTATTGCCTCTTTGTTTTCAATTTAAATAACTTAATATTTATTTAAAATAATTTAAACAATTTATACATAAGTATCACGATCTTATTTCATACATTGCATATGGAGTTTGTGTGGTTTACACAAAAAAATGAATGGACAGTACAAAGAGTTCCCATACACCATCTGATAAGAGCAATAAGTTACTCTTATCATTAACATTTTGTTTCACCATGCTACATTTGTTATAATTAATGATCCAGTATTGATACATTATTATTATCATTCATGGCATTTGCACATTATGGGTTTGGACAAATGATAATGATATGTGTCCAAAAGTGCAGCATCATACAGAATAATTTCACTGCTTTAAAAATCCTCAGTGCTCCTCTTAGTCATCCTTCCTTTTCCCTAAACACTGGGAAAACACCAATCTTTTTACTGCCTTTATAGTTTATGTTTTCTAAAAGGTTACATAGTTGGAATTGTACAGCATATAGTCTTCCCAGACTGGCATATTTTACTTAGCAGTATGCAAGTAAGTTTCTTCCATTTCTTTTTGTGACTTGATGGTACATTTCTTTTTATTCTTATTTAATATTCCAGAGTATAGATATATCACAGTTTGTTTATTCTCCTATTGAAGGACATTTATGTTACTGTTTAAAGGATAATTTTTTTCTTTATGCAGTTTCAAAAGACCAATTTAATGCACAGGTAGAAACTAAAGCTTATATACTTTATTATTTCCAGAAACCAAAGAAATTAACAAATATGTTTCATAGTGAACCATTCAGTTTCTTTAGTGCCAAGATCAGTGCCTATATTATATCAATATATACTTAAAATATTTAAAATAAGTATGTAACATTTACATGTTAAAACATGTACACTACTTTTATAATCAGAAGAACAAACGTTTTATAAAATCATGATAGTATAGAAAGAAGTAATTTATTATGGCATTTAAGGTCTATATTTAGTCCCATAAAATACTAAATCTGCATTTTGTTAAGGCTTATATAATCTTAGAATGTAAAGTGGGAACCTAGGGTCATGTAGTTTAATTGGTTTCCAATTATCTGAATTTCTACAATATTGCAGACAGGTTGTCTTAAAGCATGTTCGAACATTTCAAATGGTAAGTTTTCTCTTATAAGTTGTCTGGTTTGACTTTTCTAGATAACTCTAATCATTAAGAAGGTCTTTCTTTTATTCAGCTAAACTCTGTTTTCCCATGATTTTTATCCATTCATTCTAATTCAACTCCATGAATTATAAAGAATAAACTTAATCTTTTCCCCAACGATAGTCCTTTAAATATTTAAAAGATAGCTATAATGTCACTTTCCATATTAAACTTCTTAAGCACCTTATCATCTTAGACATTTTTCTCTGATTGGTTTTACTGAATGGTTTTGCAGCTCTTTGAAAACATTTTGTGGATGAATATGTGTATACTTTTATTCATTTATTTATACATTCATCCAGTAACTATTTTTGAGTGCCTGTTGTCTATAAGACACTGGGTTAAGAATTTTGGATGTAATGGAAAACCCAGCCACAGCTAGTACTTCCCTCATGAAACATACAAGGGATAATGATGAAGATGAATGGGTCAGAGAAAGCCACTTTAAAAAGGTGTTCAGGAAAGTCAGGGGAAGAATCTTCTAGACAGGCATCTTCACATGTGAAGGAACTTGAAGGTAGATAGGAGATTAGCAAATTCTGGGAACTGAAAGGAAATCATTGAGACTGGGATGCAAAAAGAAAAGGTGCATGTTGTAGTTATATAGTGTCTTCAACTTTTTCCCTTGAGTTGGAGCCTAATTCCTTCCTTCAAAATCTGGATTTGAATTAGTGATTCACTTTTAATCAATAGAAGGTGGCAGAAGCAATTCTTTGTGATTTCTGAGATTGAGTCATAACAAAGAAGAGCTTACCCTTGGCTTACTCAGTCTCAGATGACTTACTCTGGGAGAAGTTAGCTGCCATCTTGTTTTTTGGGACTATTAGAAGCCTGGGGAAAATCTTATGGAAAGGAACTGAGGCCTTCACCAAAGCAAATACCAAGTTCTAAATGCAAATGAACAATATAAGTGAATTATTTGGGGAGGAAAACCACCTGTCCAATTAAGTCTTCAACTCTGGTTGACATTATATTCATAACCTCATGAAAGACCCCAAACAAGGCTATACAGATAAGCCACTCCTAAATTCTTGATCCTCAGGAACAGTGAAAGATACCAAATTTATTGTTATTGGAAGCCACTAAGTTTTGAGGTGACTTGTTATACAGAGAGCTGATGAAAAAGAAATATGTCATTTAAATGGCTTTTGGTCTCCCAAACACAAGACCCAACTAAAAGTATTTTGAAACAGTGAGGTGTTACCACCTCACATCATAAATGCAGAGGCAGTGCAAATTCAGTGCAGGTCAAGACTGTGCCCCAAACACCATCTTTCTGCTTGGCCATTCTTATCATGATGGTGATGTCTTCTTACAGAACCACATAATTCTCAGCAATTTCACTCATCTCCTGAACAAAAGAGGCTTCTTGTGTGCCTTTTTACATATAAATAAAATCTCTCCCTCATTTTTTTTTTTTGAGACAGTGTCTTGCCAAGTTACTGAGGTTGACCTCCAATCTGCAATTTCCTGCTTCAGTCTCCCAAGTCACTAGGATTATGGGTGTGTGCTACTGAGCTTGGTTTCCCCTAATTCTTTGTGGCCAGAACTGGTAAAATATCTGTTTTTCAAGCAACATTTGGCAAGTGAGATGGAGTCAGCAGGGACTTGAAGACATGCTGATAGACTAGACGCAGAGCATGAGAAGAAATGGAGAATCAAGGATAACTTAGATTTCTGACTTCAGCAACTGGAGGGCAGGTAGCTGGACAGAAGTGTTTTTTCCCCTCCCTAAATTGTGCACATATATGGGTGTATGTACAGAGAAAGACTAGGATTTTGGGGTGAAATCAAGAGTTCTGTTTTGTATCTAAGAAATCCATAAGACATCTAGGTAGAATGTCAGACAGCAGATGGATATTTATATGGGGAATGAAAAGATGAGGTCAAACTGTACACATAATCAGCAAGAAGATGGTATGTGAATCCATGTAGTAGATGACTTGGTCATGGGGGAGTGGATGAGAAATGGCAGAGAGAGGACCACAGCCAGGCTCTGCAGAGCTTCAACACCTAAACTCTGGGTTAGGAGGAGGAGCTGTCAAAGGGAAACCCAGTAAGGTTAGAGGCAGGGGAAAGGCAGAAAGTCTCATAGGCAGGGAAGACACTCAGGGAGTGATTTCCAAGAAGGAGGGAGTGGCTGTCTTCTGTTTGCCAAAGGTTGAACAAAATGAGGACATGGAAGTGACCTTTGGATTTAGCGTAGCATTTTTCTGTGGGGTGGTGTGAAAAAGGCTGATGACCAGGTAGGAAGTGGGATGAATGAGGAGCTGGGCAGCCCTTGAGTACAACTCCTCAGGGAAGCTTTCCAAGGACAGGGGAGAGAGCAGCTGTAAGGGGACATAGGATCAAAGGAATGGAGGTTAAGGGAGAAAACTCTGAGCACAACAGTGAGCTGATGGCAACGTTGTCAGAAGGAAGAAGACAGTGAGTGATAATGCAGGAGGCAGGAGGGAAATCCCTGGGAGCAACCCATATACATTTATGCCTATTGGTGCCTAATTTTAAGATCAATTAATTTTTAGAGTATAAATATAATCCTTATCTGTGGGAATGATGATTAAGGATTTATGTTGGATGCATTAATAACCTTTTGCTAAGGTGATTTTGCAAAGTAGGTAAGCACCCAGGTTCCTAGAGATAAATTACTGGGATTTGAAAATAGCTCTGTGGCCTTGGGTAATTTACTTACTGTCTCAATGCCCCAGCTCCCAATCAATAATAGCATCTGCATCCTGGGGTTGTCATCCAAGTGACTTAAGTTAATCTATGTGAAGCATTCAGAGCAGTGTCTGGTTTATGGTGGATGTTGTGTGTGCCAAGCACCTCCTTGCTAGTAATTATGGGGTTTGATTCTCTTGAATAACTTAAGAATGCTGTCTTTAGAAAAATTATTAATTTAAATCTTATTGTTATTTCTAAATTTTTTTGGATTGTTATGTGTAAAACTTTATAAAAAGGTATCATATATTGATGTATAACTTTGATAGAAAATGAAATTTACATTTCAATTTATAGTTATTCAAGTATTAAGAATAAAGGTGAGCTCCTAGTAATTGATATTTGTTATTTTCTGCTTGTTGGAACACTTTTTTTTGAAAATAATAAAAACAAAAAAATGTGATAGCTAGACATTCATCAGAAAGCATCTGGAGAATATTTGGGTGGAGCCACTAAGGTACTGAATTAAACAACATAGTATGAAATGGAAAATCGATAGCAATCTTGTACTATTCATGCGGCACTTTCTTTCCCTCTCAGTGAATGTTAATTCCCACCCAAGACTGACTAGCAGTTTTCAGGTGTCTGCAAAGGTAGAGCATTTATAGGAATTAATACTCTGTGGGTATACAATGTGGAGACCCTGAAGAACTAAAAAAGCATGAATAAATGTATTCCAATTATAGGCTAATGCAGGTAATGGGTTTATGGTACTTAGAGGTCCGGATCTGTTCTCTGACAGCCTGCAGACATTAGGGGCCCCTCATGGCTTGCCTGCAATGTAGGCATTATGGAGTGATTTTTACTTTACTGCCTTTTCCATCAGATCATCCCCTTTCTTTCACACACAAGGTTAATTCACTTCTTGATCACATTATTTCCTCGCTGCTCTTTGACAATATAAAAATTCTGAGTGGACAGCTCAATCCCTCTTCCATCTCAGATTTGATTGTTATGGTATTGCCTGGCGTCCCTCAGAGGCCTCCAGCAGCCTTTTCTGCACTTTATGACACTTAAATGGCTCGGCTACAATTTCTCCATCTATTCACGAAATGCTGTTAATAACTCATTTCCAAAGAGGCCCTTCTTTATGTCTTGGCATTAAAGGAATTTTTATTAGGTGCCAGGATAGGTGACACACAGCCCCAGTAACCAAAGAGTTAATTAATCTGTTGAAATTTATTGCCTTTTATACTGCACTCAGTGTGACAGTCCCTAAGAGAAACAGATACTATATTTACAGCCTGGGTTGAAATATTCAGTAATATAGTCTGCATACTGACCTCCTCCATCAGTGTATGCCTTCTGCTGGAACATCCATTAATCACAGAAGATGAATTTGTGTAATCTATCTTCTTTCTTATTCTGAGATTCCAATAAATATTGAAATAATAATTTATTGATTACCTTGCAATATAAATGTATAGTAAAGGCACCCAAGACATTTGCATGGTAATGCATTTTGGATGTTCTTGGCATTCTCTGGGAATTAGGGGAAAACATAGGGAGGGATACTGACATGGGATACTCAGTGAGTGCAACACCAAATTATTTTTTTTTTTATGTGTAGAAAGAAAGGAGAAGGTTGTTTTAAACCACCAGAAAAAATATAACCTTATTACATTCTCCAATAAATGTGAATATTTATTGATTAGCATATTAGCACTTTCTTTGTTCATTATCTCCAGAATATTTTCAATCACAAATAATTTTCTTGTGTCATGATTTCATTTGTAAAGCCACCTGCTGCCTGGACTTAATTCAGACACAGAATGACGAGGATATAGCATGTTGCATGCTATCTTCAAGTAATACCAGTGAAATCTTCTGTGGTTATTTTATAAATTCTTCAGGCTAAAGTGTGGGTATCCTAGGACTATACTTTGGGGAGTGCTTTGTACTCTTGACTAACTCTAAATTCAGTTGCATAATTGACATGAGTTTTTATTTTTACCTGTAGAGGTGTTAGTTTTGTAACAATTCTAGTGTCATAATAAGTTTGGTATCATTTCTGATTTGATACAGAAGCACTGGAGAAGAATATAAAAAGCTTATATGATATTGAGATGCATGCTTAATTTTAAAATCTCTTAAAGTCTAAATGTATTTCTACCTTGATGTATTTTCAACATGCTTATGTGTGTTGGGTAATGTCGAGCTGAGGGACCAGCATTTTCTAGTCTGTGCTTGTACCACTGTCTCCAGTGTTACACGTCAGAGCTTGTTATGGTCTTTCAGTTGAATCTAATCACGCACAGTTAATGTAGCCCATTTCTGGTCTCCATAATAATTTATCTCAGTTTTAGGCAACTCTATGGTCAGAATAACTGCGCGGAATGGATGAAATTCTAATGTATGGTATTTATTTTCTTGTGCTTTACTGATAAGGTTAACCAGATGGTGAAATGTAATAGCTTGGAAGATCTGGTTTTGATATACTACAGTAGATCGTTTACAGAATGATAATGAAAAAGTAAGGTGAACAGAGCTTTTTAGATTCTCTTCTTGGTCATGGAATTGAAAATATTCTTTTATACGGGATAGAGAAATATCCATCACAATTCTCCTGACATTTAAATCACTTGGCTGTATAGTTTTTTAAAAAGACAAACTGTTTTTGAAAAATTGCCATAAAATTTACATAGATTTATATCACATTCCTAAAAAATGACAAATCAGGGAATTTTTAATGTCACCTGAACCAGTGTTTAGTATGTGGATTTCAAGGTTAGTGAATATTCTTCAGCAATATAGCAGTGATGACACTAGTTAACTCATATATTCCTCCATGACATTTCATTTTGATGAACCTTGAAATCAAATGCCTATCAAACAATATTATAGAACTAAGCAATCCTGAACTTTATTCTGCTTTTAACACTTGCTATTTTGATATAGATCTTATTCTTTGAAGATGGACAATAGTTTTTTAAATTTCTTTTTTTGTTGTTTTTTACTGATTTGGATTATTTAAATTATGGATATAGATATTTAAGTGTCTGACAAAGGAATTATGTGGATGCATTAGACTATAGCTATTTCTTTGGTGATTAGGATTGAATGAGATCATGTATTACCTCATAATTGCAGTACTTTTTTTTGGTTGCTTTTGCTTCTAAGTATTAATGGTTGCTCCTTGTTCTGCTCATATAAAGTTACATTCTGATTTAAGTTCTCCCTGGTGTTTGGCTAATTGGACTATTCACTTAATGTATACTATGTTTTATGACTTTATCTTCCATGGTATTTTACATTTTGAAATGGCTGCTTCTAATTCCTGTTTCACAGTAGCATAATTTCCCAGTAACATAACCTTGGGAATCCATTAAATTTGGCCTTTAAAACATTGCTTTGTTTTTTCCCACACAGTGAGAAGGTCTGTGGCATTTTCTAACCCCCATGTGGACTCTTTCCCTTCGTATAGTAATACTGCTGTCTCTTCCCTTCTTAATTCAAATCAGTGCAACACACTATTCATTAAGCATTCATTACTAGCAAGTTTTGTAGTAGGTACTGAATTTATGAAGTTGAATAAGCATAATTGCTACTCTCAAGCTATTCAAAGTCAAAATTCTGTCACTTGAGGGAAAAGTAGCAAATGATAATTAAAAAAAAAAACAAAGCTTTCCCCCCTGTATCATATTAAGTCCTTAACTTGGGAACCTTGTGGGTAAATAAGTTTAGAAGCTAGCCATATAATGAGAATTCACTCAAGGGTGAGCACTTGGTTAAACATTTGAAATGGATTATGGTCGTCCCTCAGTATCCCCAGTGTATAGGTTCTTAGACACTCCCCAACTCTGCCATTGGAGACAGGAAAATCCACTGATGCTCATCTCATGTTCCTTATCTAGAATGATGTAGCATTTGCATGTAACCTCTGCACATCTCAAAGTGTTCTTTAAATCCTCTCTAGATTACTTATAATGCCTCATACAATGTAAGTGCTATGTGAATAGTTGTTACACTGTATTGTTTAGGTAATAATGACAAGAAAAATCTGTACATGTTTAGTGCAGATGCAATTTTTTCCATCCACAGTTGGTTGAATATGCATATGCGGAAACTTAGATACGGAGGGTTGACTGTACTTTATTAAATCTTACCAAGCCTGCAAGCAAGTACTGTCATTGTATCATCTCCATTTTAGTAATGAATGAAGTGAGTTACAGAAAAGCTAGGTGACCTGCCCAGGAGGCACTGAAAGGCAGCCACCTGAATGCAAGGATGGGGTTCTCTCTGTTCTGTGGAAAGACACATAGGTTATTCAGAGTAAAATTATCCATTCTTATTATGTATTGGTCAGGCATCATTTAGTGAATATTTTTTAAAGAGCTTTGCAGTGTGCCTCTATTGTATAACAAGTACTGCATGTAGGCAGAACTGTTTCTAGGTTTTGTTTGATCCTCAGTAAACTGTATTATTCCTTTAGTTTTCTGTTCCTTCCCTCTTCCCCAAATTTTCAGTGGTACAATTTTATATAAGTTTTAATGCCTGATTAGATAAAGTAATTCAGAACTTTTAATGGATGAATAATAAACAGGTATTGTGTTATATGGGTTTGAATTAAGAAGGGAAGGGAAAGTAGCATTACTATAAACAGGAAAAGGATCAATGTAGGTATTAGAAAATGCCAGAGTTTTCATATACGTATCTATACCCTGTCACTTCCTTATACAAAATGTGTTTTCTGTTTGGGACCCCTTTTTGCTTAATTTTTATTGTTGTGAATTTTATTATGCATACAAAAAATACATAAAAATTCATATCCCACATAAAGAATAATAATAAAAAAGCCATCACAAATTCATGACCCAAGTCAAGAATTAAAATATGGCCTTATATTTTTCCTGTTGTGTCCCTTCTTGAATAGATTTCATTCTATTCCCAACTATGTACTTGTATGTAGTAGGTAATAGGATTATGGTAATAGGATTATAGTTTTGTGTTCACAGTTCCCTTGCTTTTCTTTATAATTTTCCTACATGCACAAATAATATATGATTTAGGTTTACCTATTTATGGTTACTTGCATCATGCCAACAAATAATATAAATTTTCTCTACGTTTTTCAAATTTGTCTGTGTTGATGTAAATAGATGCAATTTATTTTCACTGCATAATAGTCCATCATATGAATTATAACAAATTATTTTTCCTTTGTACTGTTAATATGATTGATAGCGGCACTCATTTAAGGTTTTGCAGGGCTGAGCAATGCTGTCACCATCATGTATATACATCTTCTGGTATGTAAACCTAGGCGTTTCCCCAGGTATAAACTTCTAGTGGAATTGCTAAATCACAGGGTAGGCTCATAGTCAGATTTGTATGGTAATGTTAAACTGTTTTCCAAAGTGGTTGGATCAAATTATATAATCATCTGTGGTATCTGGGAGTTCTGGTTACCATCCATCTTTCTAACAGGGTGTTGTATGAATTTTAATGTTTTCTCCTAATACTTTAGCATAAAACAATATTGTATTATGGACAATTTTTATTTCTCTCAATAATAAGGGGAACCAATATACATACTGTTTGTTTCTCTTCTATGAAGAAGCACTGTTGAGGGCCACAGCAAAGTACCTATCCAAGTTATTTTAATTTGAGTTGTCTTTTCTCCTTAATACATTTATATGTTCTTTATATAAGCTCTTTTTCAGCTATTGGTATACCAAATATCTTCTTCTCACTCAAGTTTTCAATCAATGATATCAGATATCTTCAAATTTAATGTACCTTAATTTATCAATATTTTCTTTTTAGGCTATACTCTTTGTGTCTTGTTTAAGAAATACTTCCTATCCTACATCATAAAGATATATCCTTATATTATCTTTTTAAAGTTTTATAGTTTTGTCTTTCACATTCATCTTCAATCAGCTAGCAACTTTTCTTTTTCTTATTGGTATGTGTGTGATGTAATGTAGGAATATGGTTTTCCTTTTTTTTGGTACTGGTGATTGTACCCAGGGGCATTTTACCACTGAAATACATTCCCATCCCTTTTTATGTATTATTTTGAGACATGGTCTTGCTAACTTGCTGAGGGCCCTGCTAAATTTCTGAGGCTGGCCTAAAATGTGGACTAAAAGCATGTATCACGAATGGTGCCTGGATAATGTAGGAAACTAAATAACATAAGGATAACTTAAAAATGTCCAGCACCTTTTTTAATAGCTGATTCTTGCTCCACTGATCTGAAGTCTCAGATCTGTTACAGGTAATTTAAAACTATTTTTACACAGATTTGTTTCTGAACTTTCTATTCTGTTCCATGACTCTTTTCACTATCCTCATATTTATACCATAATCTTTAGTTATATAGCTTTAAATGTCATCAAATATATTAGCTTGGGACTCCTGAACCTGGTGAATATTTGTGGGATTTGTCATTTTAAGTAAACTGAAAATTGAACTTGAAATTTCAAAAGTAAAATCAGAAGCAATAAATCTTGTTGGGATTTGGATTGGACTCTCGATAGAATAATGTTTGGGAGATTATGCATCTTTATGTTATTAAGTTATCATAGTCAGCTTACTGTTACTATAACAAATACCACAGATAATCAACTTATAAGGAAGGAAGGTTTATTTTTATTCACAGTTTTGAAGGTTTCAGTCTGTGATTGGTTGGCATCATTGGTTTGGGGTCCATTGGTTTGGGGCACATCAAGGTGAGAGTGTGTCCTGGAGCTAAACTGCTCACCATATGAGCCAGGGAGCAAAGAGAAAATAGGAAGGTGCCAGGCTCTCACAATCCCTTAGGAGGCAAAGCCTCTATGATCTAAGGACTTCCTATGAGGTCCCACCTCTTAAAAGTTCCACCATTTAACACTAATGTAGAGATGGGGCCTAAGCTTCTAACACATGGGCTTTGGGGGACAAGCCATATTCAAACTATAACAAACATGATATATCTATTTACTTTGAAATCTTTAATCTCTCAGTTAAACTTTAAAGCTCCATCCATACAGGCATTCTTATATTTTCTTAAATTTATCTCTAAGGACAATTTATGTCTCCCTTCTAAACAAACTGTAAATCAACCTGTAATTTCAAGTTGCCTTGGGCCACCAGAAAGAGCCAAAAAAGATTGGTCTCTTTTAGCTTTATGAAGGAATATGCCCTGCCAACATCGTGATCTCAGACTTCTGACTCCCTTGAACTATGAGAGCAAATTCTGTCAATATGCCTTATTTGTGGTGCTCATGGTAGTCCTAGGAACCTAGTATTGTCATGTATTACTGTTGAATGTGATTGAATATTTAGTTCATTAATTTGACATAAATATTCATGAGTAAAATTGCCCAATATTTTCATGTGTTTTAGTGTGTGGGTGTATAGTGTGCCTATCAAGGTTGTGTTAGACTCATAAACCAATTGGAGGAGAGTCCTCCTTTTTAATTTTACAGAGTGTGACTTTCCCTAACTAGTTGGTTGAAACCCACATAAAACCATCTGGGCCTGGTGTTTTTGTTTGTTTGTTTTCCCTGTGGGATAATTTCTTTAATGGTAATTACTATTAATAGATTTTTTCTTCTTGTATTGACTTGGTAGACTGTATTTTAAAGAATTTTACTCTTTTATGTGTTTACATTTACTGGTATAAAATTATTCATGATATTATTTTATTATGTATTCAATCTATGCAATATTTCAAGCTATGTCCCCTTTTTAATTCTCAATATGATATTTAAAATCTTTTTATCATGATTATGCTTGTCAGTGGTAAATGACCTCTTCTCAAAGAACTTACCTTTTGTAGTTCATCTTCTCTACAGTAGACTTATTTTCTATATCATCAATCACCCACTTTCTACATTCTTTGGATTTATTCTGTGGTCATTTCATAATATAGTATTTAACATCATAAATTCTCACTGGTTACTGTTTTACTAACAATATTGCATTAGTTTTTATTTTGCAGTACATTTGTTATTATCAAATCTTAGTTTTATAATTTCATTGTCAATTTCTCATCATGTGTTGCTGCCTTTGTTATCTTCCGTATTACATGTTAACATAATTTCATGGTCTTCAGAAAGGTTTCTGTATGAATCAAGTTCTTTGCAGTTTGTGGCAGCCAGCTGTGTGGCCTGGCTCATAGTGTTCCAGAGCACAGAGCCCCATGTATGGCTGTGGAGTCTGTCCTCTCCAGACCCAGGGTGCAATTTCATATATCTATTAGCATAGGCATATTAGTTGTGTGATTTATGACTTCTGTATCTTTATCATTCAAGAGATAGTTTGAAATTCTTTCACTGTGGTTGTGGATTTGACAATTTAACTTTAACTATTTGGAGGCTACGTTCGTTGTTAGGATTCATATAAATTTAGATTTGTATCTTTCTGGTGAATAGAACTTCTAACTAATATTTAGTAACCTCTTTATCTCTGGTAATGTGTTTGGCTCTGCAGTCTGTTTTGTTTGATGTTAATATAGTTATGTCAATTTTCTTGACATAACTTTTTTCTAGTATTATGCCTTCTGGTTTTCTATGTCCCTAAGTTTCAGGTGTGTGTTTTTAAAGTAGCACATGATATTTTGAGGTTTTTTTTTTTTTAAAGATCCTTATTTTTTTATTATTAGTTGTTCAAAACATTACAAAGCTCTTGACATATCATATTTCATACAGTTGATTCAAGTGGGTTATGAACTCCCATTTTTACCCCGTATACAGATTGCAGAATCACATCGGTTACATATCCACGTTTTTACATACTGACATACTAGTGTCTGTTGTATTCTGCTGCCCTTCCTATCCTCTACTATCCCCCCCTCCCCTCCCCTCCACTCCCCTCCCATCTTCTCTACCTCATTAATTTCTCTCTCTCGTTTTTTTCCCTTTCCCCTCACTTCCTCTTATATGTAATTTTTTATAACAATGAGGGTCTCCTTCCATTTCCATGCAATTTCCCTTCTCTCTCCCTTTCCCTCCCACCTCTCTCCCTGTTTAATGGTAATCTTCTTCTCATGCTCTTCCTCCCTGCTCTGTTCTCAGTTGCCCTCCTTATATCAAAGAAGACATTTGGCATTTGTTTTTTAGGGATCAACTAGCTTCACTTAACATAATCTGCTCTAATGCCATCCATTTCCCTGCAAATGCCATGATTTTGTCATTTTTTAGTGCTGAGTAATACTCCGTTGTGTATAAATGCCACATTTTTTAAATCCATTCATCTATTGAAGGGCATCTAGGTTGGTTCCACAGTCTAGCTATTGTGAATTGTGCTGCTATGAACATCGATGTAGCTGTATCCCTATAATACGCTCTTTTAAGGTCTTTGGGAAATAGTCCAAGAAGGGGAATAGCTGGGTCAAATGGTGGTTCCATTCCCAGCTTTCCAAGGAATCTCCATACTGCTTTCCAAATTGGCCGAGCCAGTTTGCAGTCCCACCAGCAATGTACAAATGTACACTTTTCCCTACATCCTCGCGAGCACTTGTTGTTGTTTGACTTCATAATGGCTGTCATTCTTACTGGAGTGAGATGGTATCAGGGTGGTTTTAATTTGCATTTCTCTGATTGCTAGAGATGGTGAGCATTTTTTCGTGTACTTGTTGATTGATTGTATGTCCTCCTCTGAGAAGTGTCTGTTCAGGTCCTTGGCCCATTTGTTGATTGGGTTATTTGTTTCCTTATTGTTTAATTTTTTGAGTTGATATTTTGAGTTTTATTCTATCTGACCATCGTTGTCCTGGATTTGGATGTTGAAGTCCATTTACATTTATTGTATTATTAATTCATTTAGATTGGTTGTCTTTGCTTTTCATTACCTTTTAAATTGTTAGCTCCAGCTTCTTACCTCCTTTGTATTAATTTACTTGTTTATTCTTGTCCATTTTTCCTTTTCAACTTCTTTGGAAATTATTTGTTATTTATCTGTTTTTCCATTTATAACCTAGTTATCTTAACATGCATTTCTTTTTTTGGTTGGGCAGGGTACCAGGGATTGAACTCAGGGGCACTTGACCACTGAATCACATCTTCAGCCCTATTTTGAATTTTATTTAGAGACAGGGTCTCAATGAGTTGCTTAGCACCTCACTTTTGCTAATCTGGCTGAAACTCAGGATCCTCCTGCCTTGGCCTCCTGAGCCACTGGGATTATAGGCGTGTTAACATGCATTCTTAACAAAGCCTAAAGTTAGTATTTTTCCCCTAGTTCTCAATCATGTAGGCATCTCAGAATATATTAGTTTTGTCATTCTCCTTTGAAATTGTATGCTATTTTCAAAAGGTATTTTAATTCTATTTAATTTATTCTAAGTGACAAGTAAATATTTCTTCATATTTGTCAGTTTTTAACTTTTTCTCATATATTCTAATTGTTTTTCTTCCTAATAACTTTTACAGAGCTGCCTCGCCCCCCACGATCATTTCCTTTCTGCTTATAAATAGTTGATAATGTCCTTTATTGAAGAGCTTCTGATAATAAACTCTACCTTTTTATTTAATAATTATTTCTCCTCCATTATTAAATGATAGCTTAAGTGAGTAGAGAATTGTACATTGGTAGTGAAGGAGACTATGTCCACAGTGAAGGAAAAGGCTCAAAATGAAAGTATACCACATTTTAGGAAAGAAACAGAAATAATGACAAAGAACTAAATTGAACACCTAGAACAGAAAATATAATATTTGAATTAAAACATAATCCTTTAAGGGTTGTAGCAGCATATATGATTTAAAAAGTTGGTTTACTTGAAGATTGATCAATACAAATTATATGATATGTAGATTAGAGAAAAAAATTATAAAAAAATTAACAAGTCCTTTATGAGGCTGTTGTAGCTAGTTTGAAATGACAAATGTTTCTTCTCACACAAAATTTGATTCAGATGTCAAGATTAATGACACCACACCAAGAGGGTATGAAAAGGCTTATTGCTCACATAACAAGGCTGTTTGGGAGACCTAGGTAGGCCTCCCACTCTGGTTTGAAAATGACTAAAGAGAACAAGGAAAGTGTAATAGTTTATATCTCCTGCAGTGCCTAAGGAAAGAGCACCAGTGCTTTCTTATCAGTTTGTCCATATGTAGGGCAGGAAGTTAAAAAAGTAAGATGAGGCTAAAAGCTTCTACCAATTAAATAAAACTCAAAATATATAGCAAGGGCTGGGGATGTAGCTCAGAGTTAATGTGCCTGCCTAGCATGTGTGAGGCCCTGGGTTCCATCCCTAGCACCACACTTGTGCATGCACACACAAACACACACACACACACACACACACACACACACACAGGAGCTGGACAAAAAAAGTGGATTTGCCGTCACTTGGTATACCAGTCAGGGTCCAATCAGGAGAGGAAACCATATAGTAAGTTAAGCTGGGAAAGCATACTATAAGAAACTATTAAGCACCAATAGGTTAGTAGTTGTACAGATGTCAAGGGATCTCTAAAGGATATCAAGGGCGAGACACAATACACAAGGAATTATAAAGTTGGAAGCAGGGAGACTTCCCCAAGGGGGTTAGATTTTATTGGAGAAGGTATCATTACAGCCTACTGAACCGCAGAAAAATTCACTGGGTTGCTCAGGCCAGAGCTGGTCCAGTTTTCAGGCAAGTAAGAAACTAATCTCAGACATGCTGGTGAGCTGAGGTTGTGGGGGTGTGTATACTGAAGGAATAGGATTACCACCATGAGCATGAAGCCTTTCAAATCTGATGTTCACATTGGAGGTCCCATGGTAAGGTAGCAACTTGGGCTAGGTTGTTGCAAAGAGGCTGATAAAAAATTGTAAGTTCTAGGCACCCAGTTGGAGTATATTATGGGTATTCTCTACTCTTATAGACACCTTTTGAAGAGTTATAAGAGAACATGAGCAAGAAAAATCAGAATACAGCTCATCAGAACCAAGAAAAGAAGCCTCTGTATCTTCAGTGTTTCTGTAGCATTCTTTGCTAATAAATTTACTCAATCCATTATTAGAGAGCAAGTTCTGAAGGATGAACACAGAATTATGGCCATAAACTGACAATTGACACACATGGTAAGGGTATGTCATGTTTTCCTTCTTGTTTGATGTATGATAATTTATTTAAACAAATTGGAATAGAATTTAATTTTTAAAACACTATCATTTAAAGAACAAGAGTATTGATGGAATGTTTCAACTATGAAAATGTATAACTCATTGACAGACCAAATTTATATTAAAGTATTAGATTCATGCTGGGCGTGGTGGTGCATGCTTGTATCCTAGAAGCTGGAGGCTGAGGCAGGAGGATTGTGAGTTCAAAGCCAGCTTCAGCAACATAGCAAGGCCCTAAGCAACTCAGCGAGACCCTGTCTCTTAATAAAATATACAAATAGGTTGGGGATGTGGCTCAGAGGTTAAGCGGCCCTGGGTTCAATCCCCAGTACAAAAATAAATAAATTAGATTCATATTGAAACTCTTCATTTATTTCTGTATTTTTATCTTATAATTTCTGCTCATAACATTTTAAAGGAGAAAAATGAATATAAATGTTTTTTATATAAAAAAATTCTCCCTATGTAAACTTCATTGACACTGTGAGGTAACAGTGACTCACTACTGTTGAACCATGATGATATTTCTGGGTCCTCACTCAAAAACTCTAGAACCAACCTGACCTCATCACAGTCAAGAGAAGAAAGTCGGGGCTTTGCACTCAGAATTTGCTGACGTAAAATATGGTTCAGCTTAAGGTGTTTTTCACAGTGTTTGATTAGAGTAATTTGTAGTTGCCTAAAAGTTGTCTACCTTGTGAGGCTACCATTTGCTTGGTCATTTGGTAAGAGAATATGAGCAGACTTATTCTGGGGATTTTTGCTCAGATGCTTATTTGTACCTGTTGGCTTTTTTGGTTTGATAGCTCTCTAGCACCCATTTTAGATACATTAAGCAAAAAAGAAAAAACCAGGGAGCTGACTTCTGTGCTGTTCCTTGGGTCCCAAGGTGGTCTGCCTTATTCTCTACATGTCAAAGTCTTTATATGTTTGCTTTACAAATAATGTTCATGGTTTCAAGATGTACCCTGTCAGAATAATATGGAGAAGTATATTTATTTATTCTATCATTTTTCCAGAAACAGAGATCATGCCTGGTAATTTTTGAATGGGTGTTGGGCAATATACATTTTGTGTTTTTGATACTGATTTTTATATATTCCATTAAATATTACTGAGATTTATGCTGGGATTAAATTAAATGACTTTGAATCAGTTTGACTCTTTCTAGACTTGCTTTTAAATTTTGTTAGGATTGTCCAAGAGGTGCTTGGTCTCGGGTGAATTTGACCATATTCCTAACATGACAATCTCTTTAGAAACTTAGATAATGCTGTGGTAGTAGTATGTGTTCCTACTTGGGCTACTGGGAAAATGGACTCTGCCAGTCCAGCCTCCTTTGATCTTCAAGGACTTGTTCCTACTACTCCCTCACCTTAAATCCTAGCCTTCTGTCCCGCTAAACTCTGCACACTGTCTCAATTCCACTGAGTCATATTTGCCAGAGCAACATTCTCTAGGAATGATTAAAAATATATTCAGTAGCCTATCACTCTAGTGATATTTTAGGTGAGCAGTTCAACAGTAACACTTTTTTTTTATTCTATGAGATTCTAGCATTAGTTGTTGCTAATGAAATATCTGCTGTGAGCCCAATTACTTTCTCTCCATAGAAGTTATCTATCTTGTTTAATTGGTTGTATGAACTTTTTCCTTTATTTTAATGTTTTATAGTTTCACTATTATAAACTTAGATATATACTTTATTGTATTTCTTTTGTTAGTACTTAACTGTTTCTTTAATTTAATGGACTCTTACTTTTCTTTAATGTCATAAAATCCCTAATGAAGTTTATAAATATTGCTTTGCCTTACTTTTTACATTTTTTCTTCTGGTGCTCCTACTGAATATATGCTAAATTTTGTCATTCCATGATCCTCAGTCTTTTTCTTTTCCTTCACATCCTTTTTCCTTACATCCTTTTTAATAATCTGTACTGCATTTTGTTATCAGTATTTCAGATTTATTTATTTTTTTAAAAAGTAGAGTGTTTGACTTTTTCAAAATATTTCTTTTAGTTTAGATGGACATGATTTCTTTCCTTCTTTATTTTTATGTGGTGCTGAGGATTGAACCCAGTGCCTCAAGCATGCAAGGTGAGTGCTCTACTGCTGAGCTACAACCCCAGCCCTCAGAATTAATTTTTAACTCACTGGTTGTCTGTTCAGTTGCTTCTAATCAGCTTGTTTTGGTTTATTATTTGGTTTACAAATTGGTTTATAATTTTAGTAACTGCGATTTGCATTTATAAAGTTTGTTAACTTTCTGTTACTGCAACAGAATACACAAGACAACTTAGAAATAGGAAAGGTTTATTTTGGCTCAAAGTTTTCAAAGTTTCAGTCCATGGATGGTTGGCCCCATTGCTTCTGGGTGTGTGGTGAGCAGCACATCATAGTAGAGAAAATGTGTTGGCACAAAGCTGCTTTCCTCAGGGCAGCTGAGAAACAAAAAGAGAGAAAGGAAGAGAATAGTGTCCCCCGTGATTTAATTTCCTTCCATTACTTCCATCTTGAAGACTTTTACCACACTTCAGGAGCACCACAGGCCTTTCAGAACATTTAAGATCCAAATGTAGCATAGAAATTCTACTTGCTTCTTAAATTACCTCTTGTTTTTCGTAATTCCCAGTAATTTCATTTTAGTTCTATTACTTCTTTTATATATTTACTAATTTTAAAAGATTGTGCCTGTTTTATAGCAATTTTCAGACCATACAATATATAGAGCTCCATTATACATTATTGTGGAGTCTAGTATATCTCTTTTGTGTTCTTTCAATAGATTTCCAGAAAAAGCCTGAAAACATGAAGTTTAGTCAAGCAACTAGTTGTTAATTTATTTAAATTTAATGAATACTTCACCTGTACCTCTGTTTGTTCTCATCACTTCACACTTTATTGTAAATTTTCTTTCTTCCTCAGTCTACTCCCAGTTTTATAACTTTTTGTGGTTTGAAATCAGATGTTGGAGTGTGTGAAGTCCTTTTAAAATGCAATTGCTTTTGGAAAGGGCTTTGAATACCCAGGGATGTTTTTTTATCTATACGTGTTAATGTGTTCCAAAGAGTTGAAGTAACATGAAATCTGAATTTTAGTTTTCATTAAAATGTTAGTGATTTTAAAATCATAGAATTATTATGTGTTAGGAGACCAGAAAAATAAATGGAATTGCTACATTTTCTTTGTAGATGTGAAAGCTGAAACCCAACATGATAGGTTTGGTCACATAAGATATATACCCTGAAGTTGCTAGTCCAGTTTTCATTAGTTTCAGTTATTACGTATTGGCAGTCTTACAGTGGCCCACCTGTATGGGTGGGATCTTCTGAACTCACCTATTTAGAAAATTTTTGCTACTTCATAAGTCATTATAAAATCTCACTTGCCCATATTTTCCCACATATTTTAAAATAACAATTACCTTCCTTCTGGCTCAGTCAATAGAGTACAGAAACTACAAATCCAGATAATTCTTCAGCATTTTAATTCTGAGCTTCAGGCCATGCTGTGTGTTAGGGCTCTAATATTATTCCAAACAATAATCATGGATGTATTGGTTGAAAAGTTTTTAGTGATTTTTTTTTATTTTTCAAAAATAAAATAGCATAACTGAGAAGCTTTCTCCTTCTAACCTTCTAAAGCTTTTACCTTTCTTCTACTACGAGGTAAAAATGTTTTTCTTAATTTTTTAAAAATATTCTGTTATGGATCAGGATGCCCTAAAGTACTTGTTGAACAACTAAGTAGATGGTTGGTGAGTAATATAAGATAAAAAAGTCAAAGACACTTTTGTGTCTAAACATGCTATATTTTCTTTTGTCTGCCACAAATCAAGTAACGAAAACAAATATAGCAAAGTTGGTCAATTTTTAGCTTTAATGTAACCCATAATTATAAATCCATTATTAAAAGCTAAAGGGAAAACTATGAAAATTTAGAATGTTAATTCTGAACTATAGAAAATAGGTACATATCTATAAAGCTTAACATTTGCAGATTGACAGATAAAGCACACTAGTGCCTAAAAAAATTAAATAAAAAATACAATCAAAATGAGGTTAGGATATGTTAAAGCAAACAGAATATGAATAGTAGTTATTTCATGTGTGCCCTGGTCCATTAACCACTGACCTTGTGTTATTTATGCTCTCTGAACTTTAATTAAATCATCATAAAGGAAAAAAATTTAAATATCTCTTCTCCAAGCTGTGATTCTACTCCCTGAGAACTATCACTTTTCTATTTATGTTATTTGGTACTAAAATACGGTTCATGTGTTCCACATAACTAATAAGAGTTGTCTTCATTTTCTCCTTGTAGGCCGCCTTTATATATTTTCTATTTTCTTGCATTTCAATAATTTTACACTTTCTCTTTATATACACTGGGTAAAATGGTATTTTGAATGCCTAACCAGTTCAATTATTCTGAATGTTACATTGCTGAGATGCTAAGAAAAACTTGGAAAGAATTCAAAACGTGAAAAGTTCAAGTATAAAAAACTTATTTAAAAGTTAAAAATACTGGATCTTACTTCATATCAGCCACCAAGTTCAATACTAGATAAATTACTTACTATTCCTCCTGTAAAATTGGAATAATTATTTTCCATATATCAATTTGGTGAAAATAACATGAAGATAAACAGGTGAGAATATTTTACAAATAAATTTTTTTTTTTACAAGCAAGAAAGAGGAAGCAGAGCTTGAAAGACATAACAAGAATAGACTGAGAATAAAAGATAGAATAATGGGACTAAAAGGCATGTAATGAGTTTCAACCAAAATATATATATATATATATATATATATATATATATATATATATATATAGTTTAAGATCACTTTGAAGGCAGCTTGGAGCAAAAGTAATATTGTAGATATTAGAAAAACAAAGCAGAAAATTGAAGAAATATGAAATATTCCCAAAATGCTGAAAGAAGATGACAAAGGTAAAAATGAGGAGTGTCTAAGAGGTAGATAAGAAGGACAGAGATGTGAAAGCCAACGTTTGCATCTTTGAATGTTTGAAGGAGAGTGGAAGAAATCTGTAATATACCATGATCGCAGAATAAAGAGGGCAAGACTGCATGATCATCTCAACAAATGCAACAAAATAAAACAAATAAACAAAACCTCACCACCTTTTAGTGAAAAACAGTAAGCAAGCACAAACAGGAATGGAAGGGAGATGAAGACTACCTCTGAAAAATACCTAAGCTGACATCATTCTTAACAGTGAAAAACTGCAAACTTTCCTCCTTAGGTTGCTCCCACCACATTTATTCAACATTGTATTAGAAGTTCTAGTCAGGGAAATAATAATAATAAAAAGAAATATAAGTTATCAATTTTGGAAAGAAGAGATAAAATTATTTCTATTTCCAGATGTCTTAATATTACATCTAGAAATCCATAAGATAATGCATGAGAAACTATTAGAGCTAGTAAGTGAGATTAGCAAATTGCAGGAAGCAAGATCAGTGTGCAAAGCACAAAATAATGTACAATTCGGGACACTAGCAATTACAATGCACAAAAGTTAAGAAAGCAATAGCATAAAAAACTAAGACTACATAGGAATAAATGAGGACTTGTATACTGAGCAGTACAATACATTGCTGAAGGACATTAATTAAGACTTAAATATGTAGAAACACATACTGTATCCATGGATTGGACTGTTTCGAATTGTTAACATGAAGTGTGCTCCAGGTTGACCTACAGATTTAATATATTATTTAAAATAAATTTTTGTTAAAATTTTAATTTTTTTATATAAATAAGTGAACTGACCCTAAAATTCATATGAAATGGCAAATGTTCCTGCATACTCAAAACAATCTTGAAAAAGAACAAAGTATAATTTTTGACTTCAAAACCTATAACAATGTGATATTAACTAAAATTGTGATATGGGTTTTGTACAGACATATAATTTTGTACAGACATATAATTCATTAAAAGAGAATTGATAATACAGAAATAAATTCTTATATATATGGTCAACAAGAATGCCAAAATCATTCAATGAGGATAAAGTAGTCTTTTCAAAAATACTTTTGAATCATGTTTTATAAATACCTAGCTTATAAAATATATAAAAACTGTTATAACAAAAATAAGCAGATGAATAATCCAATTTAATAGCATGCAAAGATTTTGAATAGACACTTCTCCAAATAAGATGTACAGATGGCTGATAAGTAATGAAAAGATGCTCAATTTCACTTGAGGAATTCAAATCAAAACCACAGAGAAATACCACTTCCTAGCCATTTGTATGGCCATAAGAATAAAAAATTACAAGTTACAGAAATTAACAGCTATTGGCAAGGATGTGGCACTATTGGAACCCACATGTATTTCTGGTCATAATATAAAATGAGGCAGCTACTTTGGAGAACAGTTCCTTAAACGATGTCTGGCAGTTCCTTAAAATTTATACACAAAATTACCATAACCCTCAGCAATTCCATCCCTAGTAGATACCCAAGAGAATTGAAAACATATGTTTATACCAAAACCTGTACATGAATGTTCATAGCAGCATTATTCCTAATAGCCAAAAAGTGGAAACAAATGTCTACTAACTGATAAATGGATAAACAAAAGGTGGTAGAGTCATATAATGGAATATTGTTCAGCCATAAAAAGAAATGAAGTACGGATACATGCTAGGACAGTTATAAACCTTGAAAAAATTATGCTCAGTGAAAGGAGCCAGACACGAAGGCCACATAATGTATGATTCCATCTACATGAACTGTGTATAAAAAACAAATCTATATATAGAGAAAATACAGTGTTGGTGATTTCCAGGGCTTGAGGAGAAGGGGGAGTGAGGAGTGACTACCAACAGGTGTGGCGCTTCTTTTGGGGATGATGAAAAGATTTTGGGAAGTGGAGGTTGTGTCTGCTGCCTTAGATCACTTGGTCATCCTGACACCATAAAAAATTTTGGAATTAGACTGTGGTGGTATTTGCACATCTTTGTGAATATACACCACCAAATTTCACACTTTAGATGTGAGTTTTATGGTATATAAATTATATCTTAATTAAAAAATAAATATTAAAAAGATCAGTTCAGATCAATCTGACTTAAATTTTCCTGCCATAATATCAAAGATATTCATGAATGGCTGTTAACACCATGTTTTTCACAGGTCTACTGTACTTCAAGTGTAAAGGTAATTTATTTGAAGATCCATTTCTTCTAAGTAAGGGTGATAACAAGTAAGAGATCAGTGACCTAATTATGATATGAAGACCCAGTCAGTGCACAGTGGAATCAATTAAGATAGTGTCAGTTTGAAAATAATAAAAGGAGGGCAAATATAAAATTTTATTTTTCAATGAACAAATAATATTGTTCAAATGAAAGTCTGGATTTAGCATCTGACATTAAAATTCATAAAGACTGGAGGAATAATTTTTCTGTTAGAAAGGTTCAAATAGGTTTATATTTTGTCAGCCTAATTATTCGGTAATTATAAATTACAATGTTTAGAAAAATCTTAAGGATAATTAGTAGGTATATTGAGAACAGGAAAAATATCCTTTCAAAATAAAAATCAGACCAAAAAGAAAAAGCAGGCAAATACTTCCCATGTATAAAGCAAAATAGCAAATAAATAGCAAAGATATATGAAAGAAAACTCAGAGGAAGATGACAAAAATATAATATTTATAACAACAAATATGAATGCTTCCAGTTAAGTCAGGCAAATAAAAAGAAACCAAACAAAAAAAGAAAACAGGGCTTGAAGTATTACGCAGCACTAAAAAATGACAAAATCATGGAATTTGCAGGGAAATGGATGGCACTAGAGTAGATTATGCTTAGTGAAGCTAGCCAATCCCTAAAAAACAAATACCAAATGTCTTCTTTGATATAATGAGAGCAACTAAGAACAGAGTAGGGAGGAAGAGCAGGAAGAACAGATTAACATTAAACAGAGACATGAGGTGGGAGAGAAAGGGAGAGAAAAGGGAAATTGCATGGAAATGGAGGGAGACCCTCATTGTTATACAAAATTACATATAAGAGGTTGTGAGGGGAATGGGAAAATTAACAAGGAGAGAAATGAATTATAGTAGATGGGGTAGAGAGAGAAGATGGGAGGGGAGGGGAGGGGGGATAGTAGAGGATAGGAAAGGTAGCAGAATACAACAGTTACTAATAGGGCATTATGTAAAAATGTGGATGTGTAACCGATGTGATTCTGCAATATGTACTTGGGGTAAAAATGGGAGTTCATAACCCACTTCAATCTAATGTATGAAATATGATATGTCAAGAGCTTTGTAATGTTTTGAACAACCAATAAAAAAAAATGACCAGGTGATTCATGAAAAGGTCCTCAACATCACTGATCATCAGGGAAATTCAGATTAAAACCTCCACACCGGTTAGAATGGCAATTATCAAAAAAATACAAGGGACAACCAGTGTTGGTGAGGTTTTGTCAAAAAAGGAACTCAAGTACATTGTTGATGGGGATATAGATTAGCACAGCCATTGTGAAATAGTATGGAGGGATTAAAAGAATTAAAAATAGACTCAGCAATCCCTCTGGTGGAGGTGTACCCAAAGATGAATCACCCCTTTGCATAATTATCTTCATTCTCATGCTCCTTCTAGGACTATTCATGATAGATAATAGATAGGGAGAAAATGTAAATCTCCATGAACTGATGAATGGATAAAGAAAATGTGACATATCTATATCTATCTCTATATACATATATAATGCAATATTGTTCTGCCTTGAAAAAGGAGATCCTGACACCATTCCATTTGCAACAACATGGCTGGAGAACATTATGTTAAGTGAAATAAGCCAGGTGTAGAAAGAATATTTCATAATATGTCTTATAAAGGGAATCTGAAAGAATTGATCAAATATATAGATATAAGAGTAAAACAATGATTGCTGTGAGCATGAGAGTTGGCAAATAAAGACCAAAGCCTATAAGTAGCTAATATATAGGATTCAAAAAATCTAGATCTCTAAATATATAACATAAGGACCCTAGTTAGTAAAATTGTGTTTGGGATTTTTGTTAAGTAAGTAATTTTTTTAGCTGTTTTTAATCATCAAAGAGAATGGGAGATCATAGTTATGATAATTACTTCATTATAGTGACTCCTTTATTATCTATATGCATCCCATAACATCATGTTGTGAACCTCAGATATGCACCAATGTATTTTAAAAATTGATAAATAAAAACAAAAATAATGTAAAGGAAAAAACTTAAAAAATGACCTGAAGCAAATGCAAAGATGCTTTTATGCAATTTGAGAATGGAAGATTGCTTTGCATTTGTTCAGTAAATACCAATCCTGTAGGTTTCAAATATATGTCTCTTTATGGTTTGAAATGTGTGGGAAAGTCAGAAAATGTGTGGGGCACTGCCAAAATGATCCTTTGGCCCAGTTGCCCAAAGCACCCACGCTGAGGAACACATATTGTGGTGGAGCATCAAGAATTACTTTAGGAGTTCACGGTGTGTTTACAGAGTAGGAATGCCCTATCTGTTCATTTATATATAGCACTGGAAATACTAGCAAGAGCAATAAGATAAGAAAAAGAAATAAGAATCTTGTAAAGGGAATTAAAAATAGATGTAAATATCTGCTATCCATGATTATCCTCTTTTTATAGAAAAAAAATGTGTAGACATTTGAATAATGGCTTTCTTATCCCCTTTTTCTGCATGTAACTTTGAACATTCTGTCAAAATTAGAGTGTATATCCTACCAAGTGGTGGTGTAAGCTGTGACATTTGTAAAGAGAATGCAAAGACAAGATAGTAATAGCCATATCTCAATCCTCTCTTTTGCTGCATTGGCATGGGGAAGTGTACTTGTTGGGGGAAGACCAGAGAAGTTGTAGGCTTTGGGTTTCTACAATTATTGTGAAAACTTCTTTCAGATAGGCTTACACCAGACCATTAGAGGATTGTCATATGCCAGTATCTCTTAGTATTCTTCTTATGCAGAAGCCTTTTTAAAAACTTGCTTGAATCCCTCAAAATAGCCATGCTTATTAAAAAGGGAGGATTGAGTCCTCAAAGCCAACATGTAAAAGTTCAATATGTGATAAAAACATTTCTCTGAATTTTTCAAAGAGAAAGAGAAGAAGATCTTTCACTGCAAACATGAAGGCCAGTTGTCAGAAGAGGTTCTCTTCTTCAGAGATGTCAACTCAGTAATTGTGCCACTGATCTCACACCTTAATTGGAAGGATGTGGATTTTGGATCCAGGAGGTCTGCATTCCCACATTTTTGTATCCTCCAAGAAAAACTGGAATTCTTCTGTTTTCAAAAGATGGAAGGGGGCGGGGAGATCACACCCCTGAGATTTTAAATCCTTTGTAAATCTGGTCACTGGATTGGGATCCTCATAAAAGCACAGTTGCGGCTTTTAATGTACCTGTCCTAGATGGCTGAGTCTCTCCAGCCCACCTGGAACCTGGTGGACCAACTGGTTATAGAAATCAGTAGAGAGGTTAACCTACCGTGCTTCATGTTTTTGTTATTCTTGGACACAGGAATCTACCCAACCCTAGTTTGGTTTGGATTGTGGAATTGGAGCAGACTTTTGCTTCTTCTTTGTGTGAGTGACCATCTCTCATCCTTCCACCTGTTTCATGAAGCAGCTCATCAATTTATATTTCAATGAAGGCCATAGTCTGCTCAGCACTTCTTTAGCTATTCATCTTCCTTGCAGTCATTATCTGAAATGCTCTTAGTTTCTCCAGTTTTCTGTCTTCCTGGAAGCCAAACTTTCCCTTTATGTTAGTGGAAAAACATGAATCTACTTCTTCACATTTGTACTTGTGACGACAAATTTACTATCTTCCCATTCTTTCCTATGGATAAAACTGCTTTCTTAAAATTTAATAAAAACAATTTCTTAAAATTGTTTCTACAAGACCTAAAAATCTTGTTTCATTTCTTTCTTCCTTTACTGAATCTTCTTCTACCAGGATATTTTAATTTTCAGATCTCGCCCATCTTCAAAGAAATCCTTTCTCAATCCTATATCTACTGCTGTCCCTCTCCTTCATCCCATATACAAGCTTCTAGAAAAAGCTATCTTCATATCCAATTTACTCAAATTACCAACTAAAACTGTTGTCACTGAATCCAATGGGGCCAGATGGTTTGAGCTCTTAGTTTTAGGTCTTTTGGAATATTTATTTTTTCAGTTATGTAAATAAATGAAAATGTTAGAATGCCTGATTCAAGTGACTTAACTAAATAGATTTATTTATTAGTTTGTTTACTGGCATAGCCAGAAGTTCAGAGGAGGAAAATTCAGAGCTCATGTAGGCACTCAACAGTCAAGAAGTTGAGTTCTCTCCTCTGCTGCTGTCAGCACAATGAATTTCATGCTCACTCTTGTTACCTCATACTTATAGGGTGGTTGCTGCAACTTCAGATGTTATAGCATTTCAGGAAGAAGATGGTGAATGGTGAAGAGCCCCTGGGTCTTTGTGTGCATTCACGCTAGCTCTTGAGGTGTGGGGCCAATTCATCTCTGAAAGCAAGGACAAGAGGAAAAAGGAAGAGGAGAGAGAAAGGGGGAAGGAGAGGTATGAGAAGCCAGCAAGATGGGAAAATTAGAAGTTGCAGGAACATTTAACTTCCAGGGTGGTAGGAAGCCAGGAGTCATTTGAAGTTCATGTATGTGGCAGCACTTCTTACGCTCTGACATACACACAGATCCTGGGGGAAATTTTGTTAAAATAAGGATTGTCTTTAGTAAGTCTGGAGGAGCCTGCATTTCTAAGCATGTTCCATGTAATGCTAAAGCTTCTGGGCCCCAGACTAAAGTTTGGTAAGGACTCTTTCAAGTTGTGTTCCTTCCATATAACATGATCCTAGTTGTTGTTGTTTTAAGTCTCAGTTCAATTTTTAGTAGGTTCAGTAGTGAAATCCTGTGTCCTACTGTGTCCTGCATCACTGAGAATCTCCACCATGCAGTTCAGCTTGGCATCTCTGTTTCCGTGCAAGGTCATCTTTCTGCACAAAGTCCCCTTCTGATCTACTACTGGTCACTGGGACTGGAGAACTTTTATCTGGGTTTTCTGGGTGAAACTGGGAAAGCCTCCAGGTTCTTCCTACAGTGTTTTTCTCCCTTCCAGGACTATCTGCTTAGTTAAGACATTGGACACTCCCAGCTGGCTCTGTGTCTTGGAGGGACCTCATCTGATCTATTGAAAAATCCTGTTATTCTTTGCTGTCTCATCCCTAGAAAAAAGAAGAGGGTAAAACATTATGACCCTAAATGCCTCTTTTCAGTTCCCTGAAATCTATCCATCATGTTAAGGGAACATTGAGAGCAAGCCAGAATGTCCAGATGCATATTATCTTGAAGGATGTTGGCTTTCTGTTCAGCTCACCAGGAAACAGTGCAAGTGAGCATCATCTGTCGATAGCGACTTTCTCGTAAGTACATCTGGACAGTTGCTTCTTGGGATACTGGTCATATAAGCAAGTTAATGCTGATGATCTCACTTCTTCGGTTCTTCGGCAGCTTAACGTATAAAATCTCTTTCTGAGTGAAGACAGGCCTGGAAGAAAGGACACTGTAGAAAGTGTATGTATCATTCACCCAGCCAGCTGCCACTGGACAAAGCATAATAAGGGAGAGGGGCTGGTGAGGGGCAGAGGTGCTATCTGTCAGCATATTGCCACTGAACTCTGGTTGGAGCAGTTTCTGATCCAATAAGCTTTCCCCAGTAAACCATGTGTCTCCCAGCCTGTTGCTGGGTACTTTTTTTGGCTTTCTGGAAACCTATCCCACTGTCTGGGACAGTGTGGCTGTGGATGGGACATTCGCCCAGGTACATGCACATACCCCATGTCATTCCCAAGGAATCAGTGCTTTTCTTGTTAACTATTAGCATAGATTGCCAGTCAGGGAAAGATTTTCACTCTTTATATTTCTCAGGCCAGAGCTGGACATTAGTTTTCTGTGCCTTGCAGTCTTCTCATGGCCTTCTAATATGTCTGGCTGGAAGTAGAAAATAAGCACCCAACCTTTCCTATTGGGCAGGAACACACATCACTCTCCATGATAACTGTCCAAGTTCAATTTTTTCTTGGGGCGGGGGTACTGAGGATGAAATCCAGGGGTGTTTTATCACTGAATACATTCCCAGCCCTTATTATGTTTCATTTTGAGATAGGGTCTCACTAAGTTGCTTAGGGCCTCCCTAAGTTGCTGAGGCTGGCTTTGAACTTGTAATCTTCCTGCCTTAACCTCCGGAGTCACAGGGATTACAAGGATGCACCACCACGCCTGGCCCAAATTCAATTTTAAGCAGCTTTTTGAATGTTTTGGGGCTTGTATGTCTAAGCTTCCAGCTACTACTTTCCAAATTTTTCAGAGACTCTGTCATTGTGTTCTGGAATGTGCAGTGGTTGGGAATGTGCTTGGAATACATGGTTTCCATAGACAGTTGTGCAAATTGTGCATCATACAACTCTGGGAGTGCTAGTCACCATTAAGTCACTGGATTTCTACAGTGATGATGCTGACTTTTTCATAATGATTTTTTTCTTAATTGCATTTGTAAAATGAAGAAAAAGGAAAGGTTGCCTTTTCCTTAATTGCACAAAATCTAGTGGCAGCTAGTTTTGGCACTAATTGTCTTGGTATCTTCAGAAAAAAACAGTGGTCACATATTATTGGAAGTTTTAAAAACAAAATTAGATGGTGTTATATGGATCTGTATATATTTGATTCTTTTTGTTATCTCCCAAATACCAGTGCAAATTTATTTTGTTGAAAAAAAAATATATATATATATATATATATCCCAGGGCCTTGCATATGCTAGGAAAGCACTCTACTGCTGAACTGTACCCCCAGCCCTCTTTGTTGATTTGGAATCATTCATTTGCTCATTCTGACTGAACAGTTTTAAATTTAATTTTTAAAATGTAAATGTGAGTCAGGGATTTGAATGTTGGTTGTTCTTTCTTTGCATTTAGATATTCTTAAATCAAGACATTAAGTTTCTTCATATTTCCCATCATATTCCAAACACATGTGTCCAGAAGTATAATTTTAATAGAATTTCTTTCTCTAGGCTTCTCTCCTGTGAATGAAATACATAATGATATTCACCTATTAAATGGATATCGTATATATAGATTTATAATTATATAAATTAGGCAAAGACATTTGACAAAAACCTTTTTGTAAGACTTTATTTTCTCTTGACATTTCCTGTAATATAACTTTTTGTTGTTGTGTGGCAGTGCTCAGTGGCTCAAAAGAAAGACCTATAGGGAGATTTAAATTATTTAAATTATCCCAATTAAGGGAAATGTTTTGGAATCTCTGAGTCTGATATTTTAATCTTGTCGATGCCCTTCATAAGAGTTGCAAGGCTTAGCAAGATCATAAAGAGAAATTGCATTTCATTCTAGAACCCATGGTAGAAATCTCTGGAGTTTTTATCTTTGTAATTTCTCATTCCTCTCTGTAAGAACCACCAATGTTCATTCCAGTATCTATGAATAATTTTAGTTGACAATCAAAATATATTAACCCCCAGTGACCTCAGAGCAATGAAACCCACCGTTTCCTATTCTGAAGGCTGTTTGGCAAACACGGATTTAAATCACTTGCACACATTCAAGGTTCTTACTAATGAAAACCTCAATGGATTCTCCTACAAAAATAATTCCCAGGAATTTTAATCTATGCTTTCTGAATTATATTGCATTTTATCTTGCTGATAAGTAGATAGTAAATTTTCATTGTTTAAGACCTGACTTTAGAAGTGACCACAAAGACGACCATGTTCAGATTCAGTTGTGAAAATCAAACTTCTCTCCATCTTCGGCCAGAAGAGGGAGGCAGTCGACTGCAGCTGAAACATTGGGGTGAGGATTCCAGCAAACTTAGGTGCTTCAAATTAATTACTACTCAATAATATAATAGTTAAAATAATGCACTGCTCTCAAATGCCACTTTGTAAGATAACAGATGGATCAGTCATGAATTTTCTTTACATTTCTTCACTTCTTGAAATTACTTAGTTTCTCCTAGACTCTGGGTTTGTGAAATGTACTGAATGCTTGCAGATAGTCAATGTCTGCTTTGAATTGAAGCTTTACCAATGGTTTTGAAAATAAATGACAAAACAGTCAGAAAACCTACCTTATTGTTTAGGGTGTAAACTTAGCCTCTGATGTGAGGGATTTATTTCTTAATCCGTCTACACAGGTAAGTATAAGACACTGGCAATCTAGGGGGAAACATTTTTACTTCAAAATTGTTTATGTTAACATTAAACTCCTGCGTTTCTACATTGGGATGTGACAGCTTCTTCTGTGGATCTTTTATTATCCTGTTGTTGCTATTATATTTGGTAACACATGAAGTTTGTCTAAAATGTTCCCCTGGATTCGTTTGTGCTTTTAAGGCCATGTGGAATAAAACATTGAGGAAACATTGTCTGGATAATTCAATTAAAAAGAAAAAGAAAAACAAATTAAAACATCCATTGTTGAGTAAATATAGGAATTTCAACATTTCCGTGCTGATAATTACACGCATTCCCTATTGTTATTTTGAGTTGCTATTGGCTGTACTTATGTAACCAAACACTTTAACTCTGATGACAGGATGGTGGTGAGAATTTCATATACTTGATTCCACCATACACTGTATTCATCTAGACTTTATGGAAACAGGGCTGCTACACAACATTTATCACTCACCAGTTGTTCAATTATAGACCTAACTTTACTGGCAAGATACAGTATTCATTTTTCTTTATTTTTTTAAATTCTTGACTATTTACAATTTTTTTTCTTTTATTTTACTGTGATTAAATTCTGTAATTAGGAGCACTTTAAGTGAATAAATGATTTGTGGCAAATTCAAGATGGCTACAGATTCTTTGAGATGCCTCTCGGTGAGAGATGGAGTTCTGTGTTCTCTCCCTTTAAATGTAGGTAGGTTCTGTGACTGTTTGGGCCCATAGAATAGAACAAGAGTGAAGCCATGAGGTTTTCTGACAAAGCTTTTGCTTTGTCTCTTGAAGCATTGGCTCTTGGTCTCCCTGCCATGCGTGTGGGGCTGCACTGTGGAGATACCCCTAGGAAAAGAACAGAGGGCTGTCGGATCTGGCTGACATCAACACCTGTTTACCTGCCCTGGGGGCAAATCCTTCTTGCAAGTTTACTGCAGCCTCAGTCCAGCTTTTTCATCACGTGGAGCAGAGATGCACTGTCTGTGCTAAGAGCCCTGCCCCAAGGGCTGGTTTGTGAGCAAAAGAAATGATTTTGCTTCATGTCCCCAAGTTTTGAGATGGTTGGATATGTAGCAATACATAACTGAACATAATTCTTCAACACAAACACAATCTTCTTTCATAGAAGTTTATTCATTAGTAAATGATGTAAAGCTGACAAGTTTGTCTTCAGAAGCCTCTCTTACCGTTAGGAGGAAAATTAAGCAATAGAAGCTTGTAATCAGCATTAGAGAAAATAGACAACTACTGATAAGTCTTAAGTCTTGTGTTCCACGGCACCATTTCAGCAGTGGAATGTTAATTGCTTCATTGCTGCTAAACAGTGCTAGTAAATTTAGAATCTGTACAATAGACCAAGCATGTAATTGTGTCATGCCATCATTTATACACTAGAATGCTAACACTTATGTGGACAATAGACTTGGAATGGATTTTAGGAATACTAATTAACAAAAAAAATATATTGTATAATGATGTTCCAAGTTCCTTCTCAACAATGTTAATTAGCATAGTACAACCAAAGCAAAGAGTAGTGAAAGTTGGATAATATTCATTTTTTTTCTTTTCTGAATTAAAAGAGCCTGTAGAATAAAACTGAAAGACATATAGGAATGTTTTTGATACTTTTAGAAGGCACATTCTCATTTTCCCATGGATTTATTTTTTTAGAAAACAATTCTTTTTTTAGGGAAGAATGTTCATATTCTCGTTAAAAATGAAAGTGAGCTTTTTTTTTGTAGTGTGGGTCTTGAACCTAGGGCCTTGCATGAGTTAGACAAGAGCTCTACCACTGAAGAACACCCCCAGTATTTCTAAAACTTGAACAGGTGTCAGAATTATCTGAAGTGCTTGTTAAAATACATTGTGGAGGCCCAACTCCAGAATTTCTGATTCATTTCATAATGAAATAGAGCCAACGGATTTACTTCTCCAATAAGTTTTCCAGGCAATGTTGATGTCAGCTTGAAGAGCACCTATGAGAACCCCCGGATTACTAAATGCACAGCATTGCAGAAACTGAAGGTTAAAGCCAGGCATTATGGCACACAGAGGCTGAAGCAGGAGGATACCTTGAGCCCATGAGTTTCAGAGCAGCCTAGGCTTCATGGAGAGAGAAAATCAGAGGACTGGGGGGTGGTGGGAGGTGGGAGAGAGAGAGAGAAAGGAAGAAAGAAAAAGAAATTGTACACCATAGTTGGGAGAAAACATGGGGTCTTACAGGGACAAACAGCTTACTCTCTGAGGTTATGGAGACTGGAGACATCCTGTACAAGTCGACTCCTGAGCTAAGCTTTGATATGACAAAAGAATTGGCTAGGTCAATCGAAAACTAGATAATTCTTTTTTTTTTAATTATTGTTAATTTTTAAATTATTGTTATTATTAATTAATTTAATTATTTTATTAAGTTTTGATTGACACATAGTAATTGCATGTATTTATCAGGTACAATGTCATGTTTTGATTCATGCATATACTGCAATGCTCAATTCAGAGTAATTAGCATATCAATCACCTTAAACTTCCTCTTTTTTTTTTTAATTTCAGGGGTTGAACCCAAGGGTGCTCAAGCCCTGAGCAACATCCCCAGCCCTTTTTATTTTTTTTATTTTGAGACACAGTCTTGCTTAGAGTCTCCCTAAATTGCTGAAGCTGGCTTTGTTGCAGGCATGCGCCACTGTGCCTGGCAGTCACCTTTCTTTATGTTGAATACATTCAAAATCGTCTCTTCCAGTTGATTTGAGATCTACAATGCATTAGTGTTAACCTATTACTACACCCTACTGTGCAGCAGAACACCGAACCTCTTCTTCCAGTCTAATTGTAACATTATACCTGTTGATCAGCCTCTCTGGGTCCTCCCTGCTCCTTATTCTCCCCAGCCCTGGTCACTAAAATTCTACTTAGAGACAGGGAAAACAAGACCAAGAAAATGCGAAAAGGTTAAAAGAGCAGTTTCTATTGCAGAAGTGAAAGTTTGAGTTATAGAGAGGTAGACAACTATGTAGTTTTGTTTCTGAGAAAGTAAATTTGAGGGAAGAAAGGAAGGAATAGTACAGTATAGTTTTGTTTTAGAAAAAGATTTATATCATCACCTAGTATATGGAAGTATTTTTGTATTTTATTTTTTATTGAAACTTAAAAATATTTTCCCATAGAAATTGATTAGGAAAAAGAAACAGAAATGTAGAAAAAAGCCACCATGAATACCCACGTTAGTATTTTTAAATAATCTGTGCGCACATGAATCTGAATTTGCTCTATGTGTTGTCTTCTCCATACCATTTCTCTTTTTTTAATTTGTTTTAATTGGTTATACATGACAGTAGAATGCATTTATGCACTTGGATATATCATACATAGATGAGATACACTTTCTTATTTTTCTGAGTGTACATGTTGTAGAATCATATTGTTCATGCAGTCACATATATACATACAGTAATAATGTCTGTTTCATTCGACTATCTTTCCTACCCCCACACCCCCTCCTCTTCCCTCCCTCTCTATACCATTTCTAAATTTTGAGTTGATGTTGCTTTTTGAGAATCCTTTTGTTTCAATTAGTGCTTAACTGAATATGTAGCCTACAACATAAATGGAATTTTAAAGTAAAAATGCAATATTAATAAACTCATATTAATCAACTTGAGTATGTAAAATATGAATTCATTTTTTTCTAATTCTAACTACTTTATAGGTAACTAGTAGGACAGCACATCACCCAATTACCACTCTTCCCAAAATTTAATTCTTACTTCAGAGAAACAACTTGGTACTTCTGCAATATAAAAATCATGGATATAATAAACAGGAACTAAAAACAGAGGAACAGCTATCATAAAAAAGAATATGAAGAGGCATGAACTGAAAAATGGGCACCTAAAATTAACAGAAGTTTCTTTTCTGATACGAGGCTGACATACTGGAATATAAAAAAGTCTTATATATGGTTTTCATAAGTATACATATGAAACAATTTTCTTGAAAAATAAAGCCACCTCGATTTTAAAGTAAGCAAATTTTGTAGGTAAATTCAGGAAGCTAGAAAGTGATTTGGAGAGAGATTTGTATTTCAAATAGAATATAAAGATATATTGAACAGGAAGAAAAAAAAGAACACAAAGGAATTCAGTGTGATGAAAGAAAGTCTTTAGTGGCTCCACTGCTCAGAATTATCATGCCAGGAAGCACACTACCTTCAGTGTGCTGATCTGACTGCAGTTGGGGCCATTTAAATCTTTGGCTAAAAATAGCTGAACATGGGCATAATAACAGCATCTTTTATAACCGTTTTGGTTCAAAAAGTATTCCCACATTCCTCATTTCCTTTTTATGGGTGAATATGCTTAACCCTTCACTATATAATTGTGCTGTCTGACATTGGAAGAAGGACAAATATTAACACTCCAAAATCATGGCAACTATTTCTTTTTCTTTTTTTTTTTTTTTACACAGAATTAATTGAGTTAGAGCACCCAAACCAAACAAATCCTGGAAAAGGAGAACAGAAACATTTCACTGTAGTGTCTTTCTCAAATGTAGACTCTAATCCAGTGCTTAAATAATGTTATGTCAAGACAGTGAGCTGACTTCTGCAAAGGGCGTCTTTGAACTGGTTTTTACTTGTGGAGCTGTTTTGTGTGCTGAAGAGCATCCACTTGTCAGGATGCCATACTGAAACCCAGATGAGTAACTGGGGAGCTCATTCCACTTGCCCTCAGGACAGCTAAGCTTTACATTAGTGATGACAGCGGAATGCAGTGGCTTATATCAGGGTGTGTGTGTGTGTGTGTGTGTGTGTGTGTGTTGTTTCAAAGCTTCTGTTTGAGGTTCACCTTACTTAATTACAAAGTAAGCATGAAGCATGGGAGTGCCCCTTGCAATTACCCTTCATTTTTTGTTTTAGGTCTTGCATCCTGCAAAGATCTGATTTTTTTAGTTCTGCAAATAGTTAATGTAAAAGCTAAAGCACCAAAACAGAAATTTTAGAAAATAAAATTAAGTAAGTCTGTTTATTTTAAAGATAGAAATGCGACATTGTAATTATATTAGGATTTTAAGACACAAAAATTACTTTTTCAGAATTTGTAGAAACTGTAGATAAGAACATAAGTTATCATGAATCTTGATGATCTAGAATATTTTAATATTTTGATCTTAAAATACAACTCACTTTTCCTTGTTAGTAAGTGTGGCATGTATACAATTTAAATTAAAATTTGAATTTATTAATCCTACATAATATTTTCATAATAGGTTTTTTTAATTAAAAAATTATTTATTTTTACATGTATTGGTTTTATCATTGTTATTTTAAAATCTAGTGTGGTAATGTTGAAAAGTAAGCCTCTATACTTTGTTATAGAATTGCCATATGATCCACATTGCCACATTAGGTATATATCCAAACAAATAAAATCAGCATATTGAAGTGAAAAAAAAAATAAAGATAGAAATGCTGTATTTAAAAATTTCAGTTGCATTTTAGAAGTTAGGAGAATAAAATGAATCTTGAACATCTTCTGTTATTTTTTTTTGTTTTCCTCTTAAAGTGCCATAGGTCTTGGGAGACTGACTCTGCGTGTCTGTAAGTTCACTAAGAATTCCCATGACAAAAGCTTTACTTCCACAAAAGAAGACAAACTTGATGATAAGCTTGAAGTATTGCTTATATTTTGAGATTTTTTATAAGCAAAAGGAAAACTAATCTCATTGAATAAATCAATAGTTCTCTAAACAATCATTATGTAATATATTTAAAATGCTTAAGTAATTTAAGCAAAATATATGTATCATAAACCATACCTTGTCTCTGAGAACACAGTTATAATAGAGACCAAACACAGTGATATATAGTGAAAACAATGGCCTCAACTCCATTTTTCATTGTGGGATTTTGGTGACATTTCTGCATTTATGTAGAAGAGGAAATGGACAAGGCTGTAAAATTCAATTTCTAAAAATTCTATGATGAAAAATATAAACAGATCCAGAGGAAGGAAAACAACCTAATACCAAAATTCAGGAAATTTGATCTCCTTTCTTCCCTCCTTCGTTTTCTTCCTTTCCTTCCTTCTCCCCTTCCTTCATTCATTTCCTTAGTTGTTTAACTTATGATTCTACCTTTAATAAAAATGAATAAATTATATTCACATTGACTATGGAAAAGCTATGCCAGAAACTTAAAAGGAGATGGAGAATGTTACAGATAATTCAAAGAAGTGATAAATGTCTGGATCATGAAATTCCACTTTTAGTTAAGCTCTTTATTTTATCATCAAGACTAATACTGAGCCACGGGATGTGGACAGATTATCAGAGAAGCCTTGGAAAGAAGCACAAGTCAGTGGCAATAACTAAGAAGCAGAGATTAAAAATCATTGTAGATACTTAGAAGCACCCAGATCAAGGCTATCCTATGGGTACTGCATTTCAGACATATTTCCTAACCATTTGGCCTGTCTAGAGAGAGCACTTTTCTCACCAGGTGCACCTTCTTGAAGATAATTACTTTTATGTTCATGCAATAGTATTTGCAAACAGATCCCTGGTCAATACAGAAGAAGCAAGTAGGGCAGATGGCAGAGACCATGAAGTATGGTAGAAACTCAGAGGTTTAACATTGAATCTTGTGAGCTGTATAATATATGCCAATTAAAAAAATCTGTCGATTCCTGACATCCTCATGCACAGTGAGGACTTTTAACCAATCCTCCTAGAGCAGTGCTGTAGGATTAAAGAAGCAAAACTTGTGAAGCAACTCATGTGGAGCCTGATATGAGTGCTGGCCCTTCCATTTTTTCCTCTCCTCCCCCTTCTTGCTCTTGGTCTTCCCATTTTCTCATCAGAAGAAACTGATGTTTCTTCTAAAACCCAGGTGGCTCCTTAGAGCTTTAGGGTCTCATTGGTGAGTGGTTCTTCCTAAGAGTCCCTTGAAACATGGTTTTCAATGCAGTTTAAAGATGCTCTCCTCAACTACTCACTTTTATATTACTGGGGCTCTATAGGACTTCCTGAAATTAGGGCTTCTGTCACAATATTTATGAGCAATGGCAGAGCTTTTTATATTTTTCAAATTGTAGCTCTACCAAGATGGAACTATTTGGTCATGTCTCAAAGTATAGGTGCAAACCTGGACACTATTCTGCAGCTTATACTGCAGAGTCATTTGGGTGAACACTGAATTTTTGTTTTCTGAGCTATATTCCAGGATTGTATTCTTTATAAAATTTACTACGAAACTTTCCAATGACTCCTCTTGGCTTAATCAATATTAGCATCCTTACTGATCCTAGTAAGGATTCCATATAGGGTATGGCATTAAAATGAGTCTCAGACATGCCTGAGAAGTGGGGTTCCATTTGGATCTAGCCATTGAACCTGTCAGGTGTTTCTGCCTGAGGGTCTGGGGAGCCCAGGACACTTCTACATCATCTTCCTATCAGCTTAGAGTATGAGGAGGGATAGCCATTATCTGTTTGTAGATTTGTTAAAAATATAACCTATATTTTTTCAAGATGCAAAATATAATGGCATCTTGAAACAGAGTAATGTTCCAGAACATTAGCATAAAATTCAGGAACCAGAAAAAAAAATGAAAGTTCTAGTAATTGAACCCAGGGCCCTATGCATAGCGGGCAAGTGCTTTACTACCAAGCTACATCTTCAGCCCTATACAGTTTTTATTATTGATAGCAGAAAATTTTTGATGTTTTGTCTTGGGAAAATGTAGTAGTTTATGCTAAAAAAACATTCAAAAGCGGATGTCCCTGATAAGATTTATCAAAAGCCAATCAATATACCTTCCACAGATATTATTACCACTTTGTTGCAACAGTTACTGGAATTTCAGATATTTTTCAAGATCCCGATGATCAGTCTGATCATCGTCATCAGCAGATAAGGGAATGCAGTGTGACTTTTTTTGTAGAACACCAAAAATCATCCTGAGGGGCATCTTATAAGTCATTCTGACTTCATAGTCTGAGTTCATGATGTTAGAATGGGCTCCACATAACTGATGGCCTCCCCAAGAAGCTAGGGAGGCAGGTACCATCTCACTTGAAAGCAGGAAGTATTTCTTTTGTTCTAGGGTCTTCATGAAGAGAAGCTGAACTCATAAGACATAGTTCCCTTGAACATGTGTCTGAAGGACTATTTAACTGTTGTGGAAAATGCCAGAATGGAATGGTATACATGTTGCTCAGAGACGTTAGATGTAACTGCCAGAGTGTTCATACCACTAATCCATCATTATGGCATTCAACTGTACCTGAAGAACCTAAATTGAATTATTACTTTAAACTTATAGTTTACAGTCCAGTAAGTGGTTAAGAGCATCAAACTGAATGGATTTCAAGCTGGACAAGCCATTTAACTTCTGTGCCTCCGTTTCTCCATCTGTTTTATCTCCTTCCTCATGTGGTGATTATGAAACTTACATGGTGTTAATACATTGTCCTAGAACCACACTGGCACAGAGTTAGCATCGTCTAAGAACTTTTTTTTAACATGTGTATACCTCCAGCTCCCCAAAGTTTTAAAGTCAGGATATCATCTAAACTACCTTTGAGGATTGCTAAAATAGGAAACTTCACAGGATTTTATAAGGACGTCTGTTTCAAACAGAGTGTGAAGCAAGCAGGTTCCAATGTGACAAACAGGGTGTATCTTTCAACATTGGTGCTTTATCTGAGAATTACATATTTATGGTAGGAAAGTATTTATTGCACTACTTTGGGTATGTTTACATCTGGAAATGAATTACCCATGTGAAAGCAGTGGCGAGCTGTTGTCTTGAATCCATCTTGTTACTGAAATGTCATAAGGAGATATACAATTTCCCTGATGGCTCAGCAAATTTTCTTTTTTAAAAATAATATCTTTATTTGTTTATTTTTATGTGGTGCGGTGGATCAAACCCAGGGCCTTGTGCCTGCTAGGTGAGCATTCTACCGCTGAGCCAAAACCCTAGCCCCTCAGCTAATTTTCAAAGCCATGTAATTTCAATGTGCAATGACCAAAAGTTTTGGTCAAGAAACCATAGTGATTATGCAGGCTGGGGTCATGGTAAAATGCAAACACACACACACACACACACACACACACACACACACACACACCTTCTTAATGATTGTAATAATCTTTTCAAGAAGACTGAAATGTTCCTAGGTTTATCTCAAATCTGTGCAAAAAAAAAAAAAAAATCAAAGTTTTGCTTTAATTCCTCTTACCTAATACCATCTCTACCTTGATTACCCAGTACTGCATGTGGCCAAGAACCAGAGGTCTGAGGACAAAATCTTGAGGTACCTCACCAAGGAAAATGTGAGAAAACTGGCATAGGCTAATCTATCACAGGCTAAATCCTGGTAGTCCCTTGGAATATAATCAAGCAGATGGTCATCCCCAAAAACCATTTAGATGACTTTTTGTAGAAGACCATCTGAAATATGTTTAGGTTTTTGTCCCTCTATGTGAATAGTCAAAATGGCTACATACTAGTGAGGCTTCCAATTACATGTGTATGTGTGCTCGTGCATGGGTGTACTTATTTTTTAAATTTATTTTTTATGTAAAATTTTTTATTTATATATGTCAGAATGTATTACAATTCTTATTACACATATAGAGCATAATTTTTCATATCTCTGGTTGTATACAAAGTATATTCATACCAATTTGTGTCTTCATACATGTACTTTGGATAATAACGATCATCACGTTCCACCATCATTTCTAACCCCATGCCGGCTCCCTTCCCCTCCAACCCCTCTGCCCTATCTAGAGTTCGTATATTTCTCCCATGCTCCCTCTCCCTACCCCACTATGAACCAACCTCCTTATATCACAGAAAACATTTGGCATTTGGTTTTTTGGGATTGGCTAACTTCACTTAGCATTATCTTCTCCAACTCCATCCATTTAGCATGGGTTTACCTACGCAGAATGTAATGGCACACACTGGTTTACCTCTTACCTTTTTTTTAAAAACTAAGCATTAAATCTTTAACATTTCTCCAATCTCAAATGTCCTTTCAAACTTTATTTCAAATGACTGTAGGATATTTCATACATACATACATACATGTACCAGATGTTCTAATTATAGTTAAATTGAGCTGTTTGCAATACCATAACCAGTTATGCCATAAATATTCTTATACACAAATGATTGACCACATTCTGATCATTTCATAGGGAAAATGTTCTAGAAGTGGGATTATTGGATATGAACATTTTCAAGGTGGTATTACTAAACTGTTGTTCAGGAAGTTTTTCTCTGTCTGCTCTTTTGCCTGTGGTGGATTAGCCCAGGCCAGTTTTCTGTAATAATTATAATTTTTATTATAGGGAGGCAATTAGAACAGTGACTTGGAGCATGAACCACGGTTCTGTCACTTAATAATGGTGTAATCTTTAGCAAGTTATTTAAGCTTTCTGTGTATCATTTTCCTCGTTTGCACAATTTGGATTAAAATCATAGCACACATTTCATAGTATCATTGTGAGAACTGAATGGAATACTAGATATACAGTTCTTAACAAAGTACCTGGCACATAAAAGCACACAGTAAGTGTCTGCTATTATTACTAATCATGAATAATTGACAGTTTGCTAGGTAAAGTGGTTAGTCATCATTATTTTGATTTATTTACATTAATTGTCCTATTAGTGAAATGAAATGCTGTTTCAGCTTTCTCTTCACTTTTTTTTTGTGTGATCACCAATTGTTTGGTCTCATTATTTGCCCACTGTGGTAGGCATAACCCTGAGCTGTGCAAGAATATGCTTCAAGCAAATATATCCCAGGAGCTGGGAATGAACACCCTCCTGTTATCCCCTTCAGGGATTATTTTAACTGCAGTGATGGACAGACCTGAGATCTTGATCCTTCCCAGGAAACCCACATACAATTAGTGATAGACATGGAAATATAAAGAAAGGTACATGTTGGCCCAACTTGGGACAATCAGACTGACCATTTGAGCTTGGACACCAACACGTTTCCTCCACCCCCACCAAGGTTAGACCTTTATCAAATCTTCACAATGTAGTCCAAGCACACTCTCAACTAAACACTAAATTTGTCTACATGTTGCTTTCTGGAGAATCCAAAAAGTTACACTCATTTTTCTATCCGAGTCTGTAATTTTCTTTTTGACTTTTTAAAAATAGTTTCCTCTGTATTGGGCTTATAAATACTCATCCTATTTGTTTTAAAAATTTTCTGACCACTTTTTGCTATTTAATTCTGTTTCAGTGTGCTTTTTTAATTACATATATAAATTTTCAATGCTTCTATTATCAAATCTATGACTTTTATTGCTTGTATGATATGAGGTTTTAATATGTATATATATGTAATATATTATATATAGTATAATGCTTAAATCAGGGTAAATATACTTTCTTCTTAAACATTCATCATTTATTTAAGATGAAAACATTCAAAATCCTGTCTTCTAGCTTTGTAAAATACATAATATATTATTGTTGTCTATAATTACTCTACTGTGCAATAGTAAGCCAAAACTTATTTATTAAATACAATTGATTTACTTTATTTTAAGTTACATTTATCTGTTAAAATTATCACATATGCTAGGACCTACTCCTTGACTCAATTGTTCAATTTTGGGCTATTACCCTATTATCTTTAGCACATTTGTTAGGTAAATTTACCCTCATTTCTCTTTCAAAATATTTTTGCCCATTATTAAACACTGTTCTCCCAAGCCAGCTTTAAGAATCATTTGGTTAAAGATCTATTTGGAAAAAACTTCATATTCTAAATATGAGGTGTAAAAGATGATCAAGTTTCAAAACTCCTTACTTAGTTATGTATAATTATGAAAATATATTTCTTCCTTTTAGCATAAAAATAGCAAAATTTATGTAATGTTTAATAATGAAATCTCATGGTACATATGCCTGTTTTAGCTTAAAATATTTTGTAAAGGGCTGGGGATGTGGCTCAAGCGGTAGCGCGCTCGCCTGGCATGCGTGCGGCCCGGGTTCGATCCTCAGCACCACATACCAACAAAGATGTTGTGTCCGCCGAGAACTAAAAAATAAATATTAAAAAATTCTCTCTCTCTCTCTCTCTCTCTCTCTCTCTCTCTCTCTCTCTCTCTCCCCTCTCTCACTCTCTCTTTAAAAAAAATTTTGTAAAATAAAATTATGAAAGTCCATGGTAACTACTTCTATTTTTACAATACATTTCCCTTAATTTTCTATGTGAATTGACATGATAATTTATTTTTCTTGCCCTATCACTCAATGAAGGAAGGAATATAAATTCTTTTATATGTATTGGTGTTAATGGGGCTCTGACTGCAAGGGGCTTGCATCTTAACAGAATACACAATCTCACCAAATAAAACACTATTCTTTAGTGTTTTAATATAACCTTTGGTAATTTAAAAAATTTAACCTTGATTCACAATTTTCAAGATTAAGCATTTAGTTTCTATAATTTTTAAGACTGGTTGTAAATAACATTCTTTTATTGTCAGATGTTCTTAAATATTTTTCTAACTCACGAATATCTCTAATTTTATTTGAAAACATTTTATATTTCATACAAATTGAAACATAGTGATAGGTGTTTGTAAACTTTATGAATACTTATCATGAGTTTTTTAAAACATTGTTATTATTATTATTATTATTATTATAGTAATTATTCTAGTTTAGGTAACAGAATTTTACTTTTGTCTTAGAAAAGTATAGAGATAGGCAACATATTAAAATTTTATAGGGTCAAATGTTCTAAAACTGCTATCTTATTACATGAGAGGTTTCATAAAATTAGTTTTAATGAATGACACCATTAACCAAAATCTTATGTGAAATCTTAAATCCTTAAACAATGATTAAATTAAATATTAGACTTCAAATCTAACCATCTAAGGATTCATCTTCTACCCAAAATTCTGCTTCCCTGAAACTACCATAATAACTCATTCTCTTATCACATTTTTTTCTAACAGATTAATACTTACCAATTATTGATGTCTTGAGTTCAATTTCACACCTGTGACAAGTTTTCAAAAGATAGGACTAAATAGCTCAGAAATTCTAAATGGTTTTGCCAAAGTTACAGGCAGGTTGTGTGCAAAAGAAAGAATGAGCCAAGAGCTTGTGCTGTTGGATTACAAGGGGGAAGTATCAAGTATTGTGCTAATTAAATGACAGATGTTTCACCTAGGGATAAAGAAAGAGAACATCTGCATTGTCACCAACCACTAACACCACCACCCAACTCCACACTGATTGCCATTTAAAAACCTAAAACGTGAATTCTTCATATTGAATGACATCTTGAGGAGGCTTGCTCCCTTGGATCCCTCCGCTATCTACCAAGACACAAAGGTATTTCAGCCATACTAATTAGTTTGCTGTTGGCATCTTGCTGGCATTTTGGATTTTTTTTTTCCCCCAGTAAAGAGACTTACTTCCAAAATACTAGCAGGCTTGAAATCATCTGCTAGCTGTCAGTAGCACAGCTGTTTGTTCCTCTTCCTCAGAGTTAAGGATTACTCCCTAAGTCAAAAATAAAGGATTCTTAATCACCAAGGACTTGGCATATTTTAGAATATAACAAGACAGCATCATAATTAATTTTTAAAAGATAGAATAAATATTCTGACAGTTCAGTTTGGATAAATGAAACTTTCTAAGGTAGTAAAATTGATTGCTTTTGAAACCACTAAATAAAAATTTTGTATTTTCCCTTTGCTGCAGCTATCTGTCAAATTTTGATAGGGTGAACTTTGCCCCAAAGAAGTTTGTAGTCAGAGCGTAAGCAAGATGTCTGCTGTCACAGCTAGTGGGAATTTTAATTAGGATGGGGAATTGATGCTTATAGGGTTGGGGATGGACTTTCCCTTCTTGAGTAGCATTCTGAAGAAATGACACTGAATTTCTAAGAAACTGTTATCATTATCATTTTCAAAGGGGAAAAGGTAGAAAACTCAGGAAACAAATGCTAAACCATTATTCCCTCTCCATAGCTGATAAAATTCAACTGAGTTCTGCATTAAGTACCAGGTGAAATAGTAAATCACTCTTGGTGACAGACAAAGAGATTTTAGGTCAAAGCAACAAATAACAGATAAGTCTGTAAAATATGATCACACACACAAAAGCATGGATGCATTAATAAAATATCTTTAATAATTTTCATTGATTCATTTCTGATGTCTTAAAAAAGTCTCCATTGATAGCAATAATATTTCTAGTACTTTTAGAATGCTTTGTATATGGGATGTACTTTAAGCTCTTTATATACATTATCTCATTTAATCCTCATATCTTCTTTCCAAACATGGGAAAATAAAGCTTAGAGAAATTACAAAGCAATTAGTGAGTGGTAGAGATTAGATTCTAATCCAATGATGTTTGCTTTTACATCAGAAAGATTTTAAAATGGGATATTTACTTCCAGTCAGCATGGAGTGACAAGCATAATATTTACACTCACTTAAAACAACTTCCCTTTCTTGAAAAAATTCCAAATATAAATCCAGAGATCCAATAAGATGAATAAACCTTTTAAGCACAAGAAACATGAACATAACTTCTCCAAAGCTAATTACTGAAAACCAGTGATAACAGAAAGTATAAAGTAGGCAGACAAAAAGAAATATTATATATATGCAGAGGAAAAAAAGGTAAGAAGAATAGCATATTATCAGAAACATTGCAAGTTAGAAGATTGTAGATAGTATTAATATTTAAACTTCTGAGTTATTTTAGACTTCTCTATTCAGAGAAATTTTTCCAAAAAAGAAAAAAGACAAAAGAATGCATAGTCATCAGACCTATACTCTAAGAAGTATTAAAGAAAGTCCTTTGGGAGAAGGTAGATGTTGCTAAGTGAAAATCTGGATACACACACAGGAACAAATAACAGTGGGAATGGGAAATATGCAGTTAAATATAGAGTACTTTTTCTTATTTGTGTTTTTAAATTGGTAATACACTGTTTAAGGCAATAAGAACAATATATTATATGGTCTATACCACATAGAATAAAATACAACAGTGGTACAATAGGAAGGAGGCAGAAATAGGAGCAAATTGTTTTATGATTCTTACACTGTTCCCAAGATCTCCTATTTCTTGAAAGTAGCCTAATAAGTTAAAGATGCATATACGTAAACCCCAAACCAACCACTAGAATGAACAATCAAAACAAAGATGCATAGTTAATAAGATAACCAGCACAATAAAGAGAAATCATCAAAAAAAACAAAACGTAAGAGTATACAAAGAGAGAATAAAAGCACATAAACCAAATAGAAAACAAACAACATGATCGTAAATTTCAACTCAGGAATAAAAAACATTTTAACACTTGCAAGTGGCTTAAATGCCATATTAAACGATGAGACTGGCAATTATGTTATAACACTCAATCAAGACGAAACCATATTTTGCCTATAGTAGGTCCACTTTAAGTACCAAGATAGAAGTAACTTAAAAATACAGGATGGAAGAAAATGGAAGTAGTTATATCTAAATTGAAGTAGATTTCTGGACATATAATAAGACCTAATGTGTATGTCCAAAATAACAGAAATTAATAACAGAAAGATGAACAGTTTGAAATAAATGAAGAAAAACCTGATAGAACTTCAAGAAGGAATAGGAAAAACTCACAGAGTAAAAGATTTCAACACATTTCAATAATTATGGAAAAATAAAATGAAAAATCTATAGGGTACATAATATTTGAATAGTACTACTAAACAACTTAATCTTACAGACATTTACAGAAAATTAAACCCAACAAGCAGAATTCACGTTCTTTTCATATGCACACAGAATAGCTATCAAAACAGACCATATTTTGGATCATAAAATAAGTTCCATTAAATTAAGAAAACCCCTCAAATCTAAAGGAATTATGTTCTTTGAAAGTATAAATTGAAAATCAACAATCAAGAATATTTTAGAAAATTCTCAAAGACTTGAACGTTAAATAATATAATTCTACATATCCTATCATTCAAAGCAAACCTAAAGAGCAAAATTACTATAAAAATGAAAACATAATACATCAAAGTGTGTGGGATATAAGTAAATCAGTGTTTAGAGAAGAGTTTATACTCACAAATTCCTGTATTAGAAAAGACGAGAAGTCTAAATCACTGATTTCTGATTCTTTCTTAAGAGACCAGAAATAATTCAAATGAAAAACAGAGTAAACAAACATAAGGAAATAATATGTGAACAGAAATGAATTTTGAAAAAAAAAATTAATGACACCAAAAGGTAGTTTGTAGAATAGTTTAATAAGGTCAATACATTTCTAGTCAGACTGATTGGAACAAAAGACAGAAAACACAATTTATCAGTATCAAAAGTTATATTATTTACATAGTTACAGATACTATGTTAGACAATAGTTGAATGTTATGAACAACATGATTTTAAAGTCAATAACCTTGGCAGTTTAGATGAAATGACAATTTAAAAAAAATATATAAATACTGAAATTCACTGTAGAATAGATAGTAAACTAGAAAAGGCTTACATTTAGTAGAAAAAATAAATAAATCTTTCCTTTAAAATCTTCCCACAGCAAAAGCTCCAGGCTGAGGAGGCATTCCTAGGGAATTTTATATCTGTTAAGGTCAAGGTAAGAACATTCTCTTTCACTTATTTTATTCAACATTGCACTGGAGGCTGTAGCTAATGCTATAAGACATGACAATATAAAATGCATCAAAATTGAAATGGAATAAAAATAAAATTCAGTTTTATTTACATGTTCTAGCAGTGAGCAATTGGAAATTGAAGTTAAAATATGATTTTAAAGAACATAAGTAATGAAATATGTAAATTTACATAATAAAACATGTATGACTTACCCACTGAAACTATCAAATATTTTTATAAAAATTTTAGAAAACTAAATGATTGAGAAAATGAAAAACCAAGTATATGGTTCAGAAAATGAAAAACCAAGCACATTAATTAGATACCATTTTTCTTAAATTTATCTGTATAAATTCAGCTAAATGTTCATCAGAATTTCAGCAGGAATCTTGGCAGAACTTAACAAACCTATTTGTAAATGTATATGGAAATAAAAATAACTTAAAATGGACAAAAGTACCTAGGAAAAGGTGTGGCAAAGTCAAAGGATTTACAGTATCTCATTTCAAGATTTATTATACTCATCAAACAATGTGATAAGGACACAGTGTTTACATCCAGAAAATTGAAAGAACTCTCAAAATGCAACATAAGAAGACAAACATAATTTTAATAGGTTAAATGATTTAGAAAAATAGTTGACCAGAGGTATGTATGGCAAATGTACTAAGCATTGTTATTCATTAGGAAAATGCAAACTAAAATTAAATGAGACACCATTACACACCCACTAGAATTATTATAATTTTAAAATTTGACAATAGAGTTGGTAAGGGATTGGAGAAACTTCAACTCTGTCATATTTCTAGTGGGATTTAAAATGAAAAAGTATTTTGGCAGGTTTTAAGAAGTTTAAAATTCACTTAACTTAAGTTGTAGGCATTCCACCATGAGAAATGAAACTATATTTTCACACAAAGCCTTTTATGCTAATATTCTTAGTAACTTTATTTATAAGAGCTTAAAATTGGAAATAACATAAAAATCCATCACCAGTGAATGGTAAACAATTGTGGTATACCCTTATAATGGAATACTACTCAGCCATAAAAAAGAACAACTGTCGATTCATGCAACAACATGGATGATTATCAGAGTTGTTTGGAAAATCAGAATGCTGTTTGGAAAAATCTAGACAAATATTATTTTAAGAAAATTCAAACTAATGTAGTGACATGAAACAAACCAGTGGTTATCTCCAGATAAGAATCAGATAGTAAGAGGGTACAGATAGTAGGGATTCAAAAATGGTTAGGGTGATATGTTTGTTGCCTTGTTGTGGTGTAGTTTCATTGGTATATACATGTATCAAAAGTTGTAACATTCTGCATTTAAAAATATGTGAAATTTGCTACATGTTAATTATATAAAATAAGGATTCAGCTAGACACATAAGAAATGAACAGGTTTCTCTATTAAATCTATTTTAAAATCTTGAATTATAACCCGAGGCATGTGTGATTTAAGTTCCCCTGTGTTTTTAACCACAACTGCTTGATACATCATTAAAAGCACTGGACAGAACAATGAGAATCAGCAGTAATTTTCCAAATTGTCAGTACAAGAGTAAGGTCATCTAAGTACATGTTTAGTTGTTTGGGAAACTTCTCTTTTTTAGTGCATTAAAGTTATTAGTATCCAATCCTTAAGCATTACCATGTTTTAGATCATACTTATTTTTAGTAAGTATTAAAGCTAAGAGATCAATTAACACTTCAAGAGGAAGCATTTTTTTTCAACACTTAGAATTGCACCCTTACAGTGGACATTTTACAACTTTAAGATTTCATCATGTAAGCTTCTTTATGAAGAGTTTGCAGGGTAAAAATAGTATAATTGATTTTCTTTTTTGGTGCCAGAGATTGAACGCAGAAGCACTCCACCACTGAGCCACATGCCCAGCCCAATTTTGTATTTTATTTAGAGTCAGGGTCTCACTGAGTTGCTTAGTGCCTCACTTTTGTTGAGGCTGGCTTTGAACAATTGATCCTCCTGTCTCAGCCTCCTGAACAGCAGGGATTCCAGGTGTGAGCCACTGTGCCCAGCTTGATTTTATTTTTGTCAAAGAGATCTTGATATCTAGGACACAAGGTAATTTAAGTCTGACTTGCTGTATGACCAAGGTCAAGTCTATCTGATGTCTCCAAGATGCACCAAGCTCTTCTATACAGCCTTTACCTCCTTCTTGTGCAAATAAACCACAGCCTGTGAAAACAACTTCCAAACTGGGGTTAACAAATGTGATTCTGGATTAAAATCTGTACATCTCTGCAAAGCACACAATGATACAATGACAAAATAAAACAGAAGCAAATATTTCCTCATATTAAAACTAATAATTGACATTTTATATCCTTAGACTTTCCTGAAACAGAGAAAACTTGTGTTTACATTGTTTTTGATTATTAGAATACAGATAGAGCTTCACCTGCTAGTTTTCTACAAGCAACTATAAGACCTGAAATAGAATCTAGACATCTTGTCAGAGTTCACCTTATTCTGGTTTTAGGAGAAAGATCCTGCAGTAAGATTGCTCACGCCCATGAGGCTCCATAACAGATGCTGGGGTAGGTGTGCCAGAACTCTCGGTCAGCTTAGAGCATGCGCAGATGCGTTACCCAGGAATATGGTTAATATGCGACTCGCGTTCTCCAGGGAGAGTTTGGGTTTCTTTGACACTCCTAGCCTGTTAGTGAATCACGTTTTGAGTAGCAGCTCTCTGTCTTCTGTGAAATCTATTACAGGGATGTGAAGATTGACTTTTTCTAACTCAGAAGAGCAGACACAAAATTCATGGGCTTCGAATTCAGTTAGGGTTAGGATTCTGTATGTGCCTAGGAGGGGTGTTTTAGTCAACTTTTTCCACTGTGGTGACTAAAAGATCCCACCAGAATAATTTTAGGAAGAAAAGTTTATTTCAGGGCTCACAGTTTCAGAGGTCGCAATCCCTAGACAGTTGGCTCCATCCCTCAGGGCTCCAGGTGAGGCCGGATGATATGGTGGAGAAGTGTGGGAGAGAGAAGCAGCTCATATGAGGATCAGGAGGAAGGAGAGAGAGAGAGAGAGAGAGAGAGAGAGAGAGAGAGAGAGAGAGAGAGAGAGAGAGAGAGATATCTCCACTTTCCAGATACAAATATATACCTCAAAGCCATTCCCCAATTCCCACCTCCTCCAGCCACACCCCACCACTTCAGTACCCCTAATGTGGGATTAAATCACTGATGGGGTTAAGACTCTCACAACCCCATCATTTCTCCTCTGAACCTTCTTGCATTGTCTCACATGTGACTTTTGGGGAGCACCTCACATCCAAACCGTAACAAGGGGCTTAAACAAGATAATTTGGGCAGTCCAAGGTTGGTATGGTGATTTCATGGTGTTAAAGACCAATTTCCTTCTATCAGGGTACAAGATGCCTAGTCATTCTAAGGCCAGTTGTTTGGTTTTAATATTTCCAGCTTCAGTCTTCAGTTTAAAAAGTGCCAGAAAAGAGTGTGCTTTCTATCTCTAATGATATTGACACACACAACTTCTCTCTACCTTTCACAGTCCACACCTTCTCATGGCCACATCTCATTGCATGGGAGGTAGAGCAACAACGTGCTCATCTAAAAAGTGAGACTCTGTTTTAAGACAGGGAAGCTGGGCTTGGGGAGGCAGTTAGCAGCCTCTGCTGCAGTCCCTCTGTGCTGATTTGGATCTCAAGGCCTCTAGTTCCCAACGAATAGAAAGCTCAGTCCAGAAACCAGCCTTGTAATTCTGGAGTAAGTAAATTGAAATAGTAGGATGCTTACAAAGGAAGGAGTGAATCTGCCACCTGAGCGTGAAAACAAACATACCCAGGGAAACATGAATCCTGCCAGGCAAGAGCTGCCTCGTGCACTTGGGCCAGTTTCTCTTCTTTGGAGATATTTGCCTCTTGTGCTTCCATCCAGCCTGCCTGCAGAGGACGATGTGGCATCGTATGAAAACTATTTCAAACTATTGTCCTATTTCTTTCCCCCTGTGGGAATAACAGTTTCAAAATATCTAATAAGTAGTAGTGAAAGAACAAAGAATCACATCAACTAAAATTTGGAAAAAAATGCATTTTTTCACTTAAAATGTTTATTTAAGTAGGGGCCTCCACTTCCAATTCTGATTTGAATTGTTGCTTTAAAAGACCGAAGGATATATTGTATTTCTCAGATTCTAAGAAATATAATAAAGTGTGTATAGTTTTTTGTTGGATGACACCATCTCTTCCAGCTAAGTGAAAGAACAAGTTTGACAAGTATTGAGGAGCATTTAAAAGTTAAAGAAGAGGATTTATAGGAATTATATATATAATGTATATATTATACATATATGTTATATATAATTATATATAATATGTATATATATACATACGTATACACATATATAAGTAAAATGAAATTTAAATAGTACTTTTCAAAGGAGAAAAAAATCATTATAATATGCAGGTTTGTTGTATGTTTTGTATTCATATAACATCTCAAGATTCATGGGGTTAAAGAAATACCATATTCTAACTAGAAAGCACTAGGCCTAATCCTGGTTAAGCTACTGTCATTGGATGTGCATATTTCTGATTGTTCATACACAAGAGCACACAGGTGGATCTTTAGGATCTTTCTCCTAAAACCAGAATATGGTGGACTCTGACAAGATGTCTAGATTCTTTTTAAGGTGTTATAGTTGCTTATAGAAAACTATCAGGTGAAGATCTATCTGTATCCTAGTATTCACACATGTAAGAAGTGGTGTGATCTACATGAAGGCATCTTATGCATCAATTTTAGTCCTCTTTTATAGAGGAATTTAGAATCTAAGAATATGTATTTTTATTAAATTCAGTTTCCTTGCTCGCTCATGGAAAAAAAAATCTTTTTTAAGAAACCATCCCTACATATAAAACTGGAAACTAAGGAAATATATTTTAAATTTTAGATTTCTCTGGGTTTTGGCATTTTATATAATAGAAAGCTTTTAAATTATAAGAACTTTCAACACTTTACAAAATAAAAGCAGATGTTAGCATAATGTAAGGCAAGAGGACACATATCATTTAATTTTTATTAAATGATTTTTAAAAATCATGCCATCATTCAGTGTACAGCTAAGAAACAGAAAGCACACAGTAATCTGAACAAGGGAAGTTTTTAAAATAAAAAAAAATTATTAACTATTAAATGAGCATTAACTGCTGAGTGGTAAAGAGAACACTGAAGCATACAGGAAAGCCCAGAGCACAGTCCTGACTGCACCACAGCATTGCTCCCCAGGGAGGGAGGGGCAGTCAGGACCCCCTCCCCCTCCCCCAGAGCTGGTGAAGAGGATGGGGCTGCAGCTCACTGGGTGGAGGAGAAGGTCCCTGAAGTACAGTTGATAGGAAAGCAGGAAATCTCTTGCAGGGGTGCAGGCGGAATTTACTGGCAAATCAGCTGGAACCCAGGCAGCACCCACTGGGGAAAGGCAGCTGGGGTGTCTGCCAGACTTTCTGGGATCCTGCTCCAGCACTAGCTGAGCTTGCAGGGAGGCTGCCCGGAGGGTGCTGCTGAAACTCTGTGGGTGACAGTGCTACCAGTGTCCCACCTGCTGGTAGACCCTGCGGGATGGGGAAGGGAGGAAAGCACACTGAGGAGAGGAAGTGGAGGAAGACATCAGACAGGTTGTGTCCTCCACTGTCCCCCTATGTCCCTCTCCCGACAACACTTAGAACTGCACCAACTAGGAGAAATGCTTAGAGGGTCCGGCTTCAGGATCACAGGCCAGGCAATGAAGGTTGGTGGGTATGGACTTGAGAAGCAATAAATGGCTTGCTGGCACAGTCACTCTGTCCTTTTTAAAATTTAAGTATCTGGTGACAAATTTGAATTATTAAAATTGGAAAAAATATGACATATGTTATAGCTCTCATCTGGAGAATAGCCATACCAGTGATATTTGGGAAATTAGTATTTGTTTAAAAACTTTGTTGTTACTTTGAGAGAAAAAATTAAGGGGTCAAATTAAAACATTCTAATCAAATTACAGTGTTCTAATCTGAAAGAGCTGAGATATTACTTGCTCAATCATTTCATCCCCAAAATTAGAGGGACACTGAAACCCAGAATTCAATGTCTTGTTCAAGGTTAAAGAGTTAGTGAAGAGATAAGTCATTTGATCCATAATACTTTAAATTGAATGGTACCAGGTAACGAGGGTGGTCTACGGTGCAGAGATACTATAGTGAGCGCAATGGAGATAGTTCCTAGCTTACATTTTAATAGGGGGAATGTCAAATGATAAACAGAGAAACAAATCAATACATAGCAAGGCTAGAAGACAGAAAATAAGGTTACAGATGTGAATAGACTGTGCTATTTATATTAGCACCATTGGCACAGAGACCTGAAAGGAGTTGTTCTAACTTCCAATCCAGAATATTCAAATAGAGAACAGTGTTTTGTAAAATCAAATTTAATATTTTCTCATAACTGTTGTACATTTTTATTCATATGCATGCTGTCCTGGATAAGAACACACTGGAGTCCTGTGAGTAATCCAGACCGAGAACTGCTACCGTTCCTGTTCTTCTGTCTGGTTTCCCTATGGGAACTATGGCCACCTGTGTGCACAGTTGATTATGTCTCAGGAAACCAGGCAGCACCTGGTTACAATGGACACAAGCTACATTCTGCCTTTTCAGAACACCACTGACCACATATTTTGACAAGCTTCAGCTGGTTACTAAATTTCTGGCTGTTCAGATATTTTACATCTCTTAAGGGCAATGTTGAAAATCGTTCAACACTTAGTCCCCACATAATATGATATTTCAGCACTGAGATATTTCTTAATTATATGTGTTTCCACTGTATGTGTAAATAGGGAATAAAAGTACTGAAATGCCATTAACAATGGCTGTTGAAAATTTGTTCTTTACAAACTGTATACACAGAAAGGGAGTTGAACGTTTGCTGGCTAATACGCGATCAGCTTATTTCCTGACAAATATAGCCGACTTGAAATTCATATAATTGATATCCCTGTCAAACTTTGAAAACTGTCTTAGTAGGTGGTGTAGCCATACGATATACAATAAAGTCTTGGAAGCTAGAGGAAAATTTTTTTTTCATGGGTATTTTGAAAATGTCATAAAGATTTTAAATTGATTGTAATTGGACCTTTTGAAATGCAACTTGAAAATTTAGGACTAGATTTTATTTCCTGGACCTCATTTGTTATAGTTCTTTTGATTTGTAACTCTGTTAATCAGTGTAAATGAATCGTGTCAAAGTTTTATTTGACAAAAATTTGGTTCTTTCAAAAGACACTAGGGTGAAATCCTGCGTTAAAGAAAACCCGTTTTCCTGTAAAATATCTCTTTGGTTATTAAAAACACTTTGGTGAATTGCTCTTTAGCAACAAAGAAATGACTGCATCTGTTAAATTTAGTTAAAATGGAACTATTTTAAATGTACTTATTGCCTTGTTTTTATCTCTAGTTTAAAGAGAGATTTTATCATTATTTCAACAAACTATGTGGAAGAAGGTTAAACTTTAAAAGCAAATCACTACAAAATTCAAGGCCTTATCCAATGGGACTAGTAACTTCAAACTTTCTAACATTCTTTTGCATCTTTAAATTCACATGAACGTAGAAGTTGGGCTAGCGTACCTCATGGTTTATCTTCCAATAATCTATAAAAGAAAAACTCAGATAAAAAAATTGTTTGCCCACTTAAAAACATATACAGGCACCGTACAAAAACAAAAAGTAGATTCCAGAAAACTGCCAATAATGGTTCTCCGTTGTATTTCATTCTAATAAGTTTTTACCTAGTTTTCTGAGCAGATCCGGTGATAATTAAATGTGCTTGGAGACCTCTGAAAACCACCAATTACCATCCTCACCAGAAACTCTCCCCTTAGAAACAAGATGAGCAACATCCACGGGGCCCTGGATTTATGCTGGCCACATAAAAGGAAAAGAAATATTTTGTAAAGAGCAATGAATGAAAAGGGAAAAAAAAAGTTTTAAGCAAGTTCCTTATCTCTTTTTGAGTCCTCAGATACCTTATGTTGAATAGCTGGATCATTTTATTATTGCAAATGCCATGGTTGTAATCTTTTATTGCTTGCAGGATAGGCCTACAGCATTAAGTTAGTATAAAATTACATATAGTTTAATATATCTGTACAACACCTTTAAACAAGCTTCTCTAGGCAAGAAGGTTATCCGTCTTATAAATCTATTATTCCATTGTACATCTTGATAGCCTAGCATTGCTCCTAGCCATGTTTAAGCATTAAATAGTGCATTATTATTTCACATAAATCAACCAGAGATGTGTGAATTCATAAATTTTGCATTTGCACAGACAGTATTTTAAACGTTTTACTGCTTCGTGGGAACTCAGAGCACAAGCCTGTACACAAATCAGGACCTGAGAAATTTCAATAAAATTTAATATCACAATTACATCTTCTCAAAGTCAATGCATGCATATTTTAGAAGTATTTTAATGGAGTCCAAAAATAAAAGGAAAATTTTAAGAGTGGCTCACTCTCTTTTTTTTGGGGGGGGGGGGTTTGGAGTTTAGACACTATTGTGCTAATAAACTAGTAAGTACTTTGATTTTTTCTTTTTGTTCTTTGTAGCAAAATGGTATAATGAGAATAAGGCCTTATCCAAATATGAGATGAAAGAAAAATATTTCAAAATCAGGAATCTTGGCAATTGTCTGTAATTTACCAAAAGCAATGCAAATAGAAGGTAGCACCGAATTGGTTAGGTTGTTACAATTCATATGTAGCTTTATATGTGAACTTGAAGAAAGTTGATCAAAAATTCACAATTTTTGACTCAAGTTATACATGGGTAATAATTAAGCCTTTAAAGGGAGGTTTTAGATGATTCTGTTTGATCTGCAAGTGAACTATAGTATTTTTCTTTCCTTTAGGAATTGTTGAGGAGTGCTGAAGTATACTATTTCTTTAAATTCTCATTATTTTTCCCTGAAAATGTTCCTTTTAGGATTCTCACTTAGTAAGAAATGTCTATTCAATTTAACATACGGGAGTTGTATGTTTGGGGATGATGTCTACTTTAGTATACGTGTGGTGAGAATTACATTCTTGTTGAAATAATTTCTAATGCATATGATTAACTGCACAAATGCCACACTAATTTGAAAATGGCACATTTGTCACCCAGAATCAGGTGATGCAGAAAGATAAATTGCTGTGAACTTCAAATTTGCTTCTAATCATAGTCAAACTCTGGGCAAAGCTAAAAGGAGAGAGAAAGAGAGAGGAGAGAGAGAGAGAGAGAGAGAGAGAGAGAGAGAGAGAGAGAGAGAGAGAGAGAGAGAGAGAGAGAACATTCCCATGAGATTTTTGGACTTTTCTCTACTGAGACTTTTCTGCTGTTACCAGCAGGTAACAAGATATGTAAAAATAATGCCATATAATAGACCTTTCCTTCTACAGTGAGTTTTTTTTTTTAATGATAATGAGAACTCATTACATTGGGAAATGAGTTCAGTTTTCCATTCTGCATCTTGAATTTTCTTTATTAATGGACCAGAGAGTTCAAAGCTAAGGTTAACAGTACTAGAGCATTGTTTAGAAATGAATCTTTTTAGGGTGATAAGCAAAAGAGATTCCATGCATCCTTAGAGCCCTACAGCTACTTAGAGGAATGGCACTACCACACCCTGGCAGGCTTTCCAGTGTGAAAGCAGATCTACTTACCACCCATAAAAAGCTAATGGAAGCTTCTCTCTTGCTCTAATGAATGTTGAAAAGGGAGTGGTTTACATAAAAAATCTGTGCCTTAATTATGATGCTGGCCTCTTTAGTATTCATTGTTTTGAGGTCTGTGTAGTTTTTGATGGTGTGTCTACATCTAGTTTTCGTTAGTTTGTGTGAAAATTTTATCTTATTGTTTGGGTCTTGACTTGTAAGGATGAAAGAGAAAAAATGATTCATTACAGAAATTATATTTTCTGAGCTAAGCCAGAAGGCACTGTCTTTATTTCAGCTCTTGTATAAGCAAGACTTAGTGTTATGTATATATTTTATGTGTATATAATGTTTACTTAGTGATATATATATATATATATATATATATATATATATATATATATGCATGCCACACAAGTGGTCCATACTACCATTACATAAATCCCTCTATTTTTCAAACATTATGTGGAAACAATTGATATCTGAGGAAGGAGCATGTATTATGTAAACAATCATGTTTAAGAATTTGGTGTGTGTGTCAGCACCATTAAGATAAATATGTGTCTTTTCTCATAACACATAACTTAATTGGTTAGAGCAGAAAAATTAAAAGAAAGAGGTGGAGAATATGTTGATTTTTAAAACAGAATGAATTTGCTTCATCTTTTCTTTTTTAAAAATCTGGTTGCAAACACCAGTTTCCATTTGAAATAAAATGGCTTCATTGGTTTAATGTACTCATGGGTTCAATTTCCTTTGTATAAACCACAATTATATTCTTAATAAACATCAGCAATCATAGATAACATTCTGTATTTTATTTCTGTATCTTTTGTTTGCATGTTGATTGTATCACTTCAAATAAAATGATCAGATTTAAAGAGAAATCTAAATGGCACACTAAAACTAAGACAAGAATTTGTTGATCTCAATTTGGGTAAGTTTTGCATCTAATCTGTTCATCGTGTTCATAATAGATGTGTTTAAGATGTTATAATGAGAAGTGCCGTGTCTGATGCCACTCATCTCAAATGAGCTGTTGACTTAGTATCTCACATTTTTATTAGGATTGACAACTAGTAATAGTAACTGACAACTAGTAATAGTAATGTGATATTGAATTTTATTAAAAATTAGAATACTATACTTTATAAACAAAGCTAACACAACAGAAATGTGTGCAAAATGATTTCCTATTTTCTGTTTGTAAAGAGTTGTCACTGAGATGCTTGCATATTCTGGAAGGAAAATTTATTGTAGTAGAGAGAACTATCCCATATAAATCACACAGAAGAGGAGGCTTACTGTTTATGAAACTGTCATATAATAAAGTGACGACTGACAAGTATGTACCCTGCCAGAGCACATGTACCAGTGTCATATCACCCCATGCATATAACTGCAACCACAAGGCTATAGAATCAGAGCAGAGGTGACGAATGTCTCTATGGGGTCAAACCAGGGAAGAAGAAAGGGCGCTTTCTCTTTTTGCCTCACATCTGGAGGATTCTGAGGAGGGTGGAACAACAAGACAGAGGATGTCATGAATAGTTATGTTCAGGAGGATTCCTGACTACAAACAATTCCAAATTCTGAAAAATTAGTTTTTGTTACAGCATCCTGCATTACGATGCAAACTAACATATGCAATGTAAAATCTATAGTAACTCATTTTATTTTTTGGAAACTTTGATTTTTTCATCTCTTAAAGGCAATAAAAATCCACAATATGATGAAATACAAAATGAGAAAGCCTACTTCCCAGAATAACTGGGAATATCCAATGAGTTACCGTATGACAAAGCATTTCATAGTGTAAAAAAGACATACAAATTTGTTGTAATTATTGTTATTCTCTCACTTCCCCTCCTAGGGACAAAGCACTCACTTATGAATTGGTTTGGAAGTGATCAGCACTATATTCTGAGACAGTGTTAGATTACATACAGCTCTTCTTGACTCAAAGCTACATTCACCAGTATGAAAGAATCTCATTAATGCCATTCTTTGAATTCTTCTCTTCCAAATGATTCATCTTACCACCTCAGTCTGTCATGAAGAATCATCAATGTATTATGGTCTTTTCTATTCCATTGTTTTTATGTATCAGAACTTGTACTTTGCTATGTCATTTCCTTGTCACCACAATAGCTAGAGCTAGATGCCCTTTTTCCTTTTTACATTTGAAGAACTTAAGGACATAAAGGATTAAGTAAATTGCCAGAGCCTTGTAACTAGGACAACTGGGATCCAAACCTGGTTCACTTTGATTCCAATGACATAGATTATAACCATGATGTTCTCACCTACCAGATAGTTAGTTCCTTGAATACAAAGAAATACATAGAAATGAAAACATCAAAGATCCTATCTTGGCCCAAATTCTTCAGAAAAACAGAGTTTGAGACAAAGATACAATGCTGACACTTGATTTGAAAGATGCAACCCCAGGACAAAGAGATGAGGTGACAATAGGGGTGGGAAGAAAAATGAAGTGAGGAGTGATGGAAAGTAATATAGTAGATTTGTCACTGCATTGGTTCCTGCTTCAGAACAAGCCATGAGGAGACCTTAAAGGTACTTGATAGGTTTATCTTCCTAGCATGTGGGTATCTCCAGATAGGTCACAAGAAAAATTCATACTGCTGAGTAGTTGTGGGGGTGAAGAAAGAGGAAACAGAGCTGCCTGAACATTTTCTTCTTTAGTCATTTGTTTCCACCTATTCAGAGTTCATTTTTTGGTATCATCCGGCCCACGGGGTGATCCTGCAGAATGACAGATCCCACAACCTCATTGTGGTGTCGTGTCCAAATCTGGAAATGACTTACTGACATTGCTGTACAGTCAGTTCCAAAACATAGGACCTTGTACACCCAGAGCTTCTATCTGGAAGGTGAGGCATGATTTGAATTGTAAGGTCTGAATGGAAGACACTGCTAAGTTTCTAGAAGGGGAACACCGTGGAGGGAACAGGAGGAAATATATAAGGTAGGTATCTAATACATAACCTTTAAATGATTCATTTAGTTGCTATTTATTGAATGTTAATGATCTGCAGGCACTGTTCTTGATGTTGAAGAAATAGCAATGAGAGGAAAAAAGTTTAAAATTTTCTGCTTTCATTAGTGTGATGGTTCATCTCGGTTGTCAATTTGACTGGATTGAGAAATAACTAGAAAATTGGCCACACACAATTCTGGGTGTGTCTGGAGAAGATTGGCTCATGGATCAGCTGAGTGGGGCAGACTTGCCCCGAGTGTGGCTGCACAGTGCCTGGGCCTGGATGGAAGGAAAAGCAGAGGAAGCTTTCTGGTACATAAGCTTGATTCTTGTTGAGTGGGTGTGTTCTTTGTGGCTGTTTTTATCCACGGACATCATACACTGAATTCTTCAGCCTTGAATGTGGTTTCACATCCATGACTTTCCAGGGATATTTCAGGCCTTCCGTCTTGGACTGGGGCTATATCATCGGTCCTCCTTGTTCTGAGGCTCCAGTCCCTTGAACTGAGTAGCTACTGGTTCCTCTGGCTCTCTAGAGTGCAAATGGCCACTGTGGGACTCTCCAAACCATGATCATAGAAGCTGATCTCATAAATTCCCTGTTATATATCTTCTATTGGTTCTGTTCCTCTGAAGTACACTGATGAATATATAAAGCACACATTTGCCGCAGTCTGGCTGGGCACAAATCACGAGCCACTCAAGCAGGAACAAACTTTATTTCCAAACTCCACCAGCACACTCCCTGGGAACTCTCCCGAACTCCACCCACGCGGCTCCTCCAGGAGCACACACACACCAACCGGAACTCCCACCACCGGAACTTCACCAACCAACCCGAACTCTTCAGGAATCCCGCGAGAGCTCAACCGGAACTCAAGGGGAACTCCGGGAGAACTCAAAAGTCATCATCTTAATGGCTCGCTGGCATCACCTCTCAACCACTACTTCTGGTAAAAATGCCATGCGTCATCCCGACTCGGCTGTGGCCCTCAACACACATTGTTGTAGGAGAGAAAGAATAGAGGTGAGATAAATAAGTCTAACATGGCATGGTGGAGGAAGATTAGGTGTGACATGTACAGATGAGGTGCTTTGGCAGCAAGCATTGGGAGTCCTTATTAGAAGATTCTATTGAAGTAAAGACCTAACACAATTGAGGGTCAATCATGACAATATATGGATGTAAGCAAATGCAAAGGTCCTGATATGGGACAGAAAGGAGGAGAGTGGGGCTGGAGACCAGTAACTAATGAGGAGTATAATGGGAGATAAAGTCTGGCTCATGTTGGCTCATGTAAGAAAATGTAAGGACTTCATCTTCTTGATTAATTAAGCACTAGAGTACTGGATTAGATAATGTAATATATTATCCCTCCTATCCAACTGCTTTCCTCTTCAATTTTGAAATATAACCCTATAATTACTGTCTCCTTCAGATTAAATCCTTTTGTGACTTATTATATTTATTTCAGTTATAAGTCAATGAAATAATGAGTCTTAATAACTTCTCATACTTCTTTATTATTTATTATCATATTTCTAAGGCTGGGCCAAACTATCTCACTCTCCACATTTAACTATTTTTTCAATATTGCTTCTTTTCCTTTCTTCTTAACGAATTAAGTCATCTATGGAAATCACCCCTGTAGGCATAAGCCATTGGGATGGTACCTCTTTCTCCCAGGGGTTTGAGGCCTTACCTTGATGCAAGATCTGAAATTTTCAGCAACTATCAAGGAATAAGAAATTGCTTCAGCATTTCTTCATGTGAATTTATATGGATATTGTCTTTTTTTTTGAGGATTAATTTAGCTAGGTATAAAATTTTATGTTTACAGTGCTTCAGATGTTTTCTGGAAAATATTTTCACTGATGAGATTATTACTCATGCTTCATTGTTTTCTTCCAGACATTCTGTTTTTCTGCCTTGTTCTTAGATTTCACTTTTGATTTGAAATTTTACATTTGACTATGACGTATTTTGAAGAAAAAATTTAAGACGTTCAGATTTCTATTTCCTTTTTCCAAATAAGGGCTTATATATTTTCCTTTGGTTCTGAAAAATTCAGTCCTACTTCTTTTGCTATTATCTCTCCTCTATTCTTACCCTCTGGAGTTCTTACTGAATACATAGTGGACACTATTTTTGATTTCTACATCTCTTACTTTTCTATGAATATTGTCCACACTTTGCCTTTCTGATGTAACTTTTAGTTTATGAATTTTTTCTTCATTCTATGTAATCTTCTAGTTAATCCATATGTGAAGTTTTATAAACAAATTAAGATAAAATTTACATGCAAGAAAATGAATACATTATAAGTGTATAGTTTAAGTTTTGAGAAATGTACTCAGTTCTGTAACACTCATTCAGTCAAGGAAGAATATTTTCATCATCATAAAAAATTCCCTCTATTGCCTATTGTAAGAAGTAGGTGATCTTATTTATATCTCAATATGTTGTTTTTGTCTATTGTAGATATTTATGCAAATAAATGCATTCAGGATTCATTATCTTTTCTATCACTTATAACTCAACATCATTTTTTGAAGTTCATCAGTATTATGTTTATCACAAATTCATTTTGTTTTATTGCTCTTTGACATGCAATTGACATACAATTGAGTGGTGGTGGATGTCACTCAATTTTTATTTCTCCATACCTCCCAAACCCTGTTAAAAATTAAAGCACAAATTAAAATATACATGCCTAGCATATTTTTAGCATTACATAATAAAAATTGCAGTTACTTGTAGGAAATATGATAAACCAAATTCTAGAGTGTTTCTACTAATGTTGAAAATATGGACAAAAGGGAAAGCTGAAAAGATTAACAAAGGTAGATGGATGGAGATAATTAGATAAAGCAAATCACTCCTTTAAGAAAATTTCAACAATTCTTAGCACAGAGCTGGGACTTTATAGATACCACACTGTCTACAGAGAAGGGCCTTGAACACTAATGGGGCCAGAAGTGGTGTCCCTGTAGAAGAATTACTGTGAGGGGCAAGCACATATATTTAGAAAGGGCCATGAGCCTTGGAGATGTGAAAATGAAGGCAAAGAAAGACATTAAAGGAAAGAATTAAAGATCCTACAGAAAAGAAAGTGGAAAGAATGACGATACCTTCTCTATCAAGATCCATTAATGTATTTTTATTTCATTGAACTAACAGAAGAGGGCACTCTTGAACTAGCAACCCCATCCATTAGTTGAGGTAGGAATAGGAAAAATAAAGAAAAAAAGAAAGATTAAGTTTAGGCAAAACTGCTTGAAGAAGAAAACAAAAAAAATCTGAATTAATAATTTCATCTGTTGAATATTCCCCTTCCCCAAACAACTAAGAAGCAGAAAAGAAGTACAACACAATACCTTAAACAAAAATATTCTCTAGAAAGCATTTAGAACTATTTAAAAAAAAAACACAGGTTGGGTCAGAAGTTCAAAACCTAAAAACATAAATGTCCAAAAAAAAAAAAAAAAGAATGAGATTTTTAAGAAGTTGAATTATTCCAGGAATTAGAAGAAAAGGGAAAAAGACAGACTTGAAGATTACATAACAAGGTACACAAGGGAGAATAGATTCAAATAATATTTATGGTTAAAAGTATTGTCCTGCCAGATGCACTGGTACACTCTCCTAATACCAGGAAGTTGGGAGTCTGAGGCAGGGGGATCACAAGGCCAGTGTCAACAATTAGGTAAGATTCTATCTCAAAATAAAAAAATAAAAAAGACTGGGGGTGTAGCTTTCAGTAGTAAAGTGCCCTTAGGTTCAGTGTGTGTGTGTGTGTGTGTGTGGTGTGTGTGTGTGTGTGTGTGTGTGTGTGTGTGTGTTTGTGTTTTCCCCTAACAATGAAAGACACCCAGACAATCTGCAAACTTTTTCAGGGCTGGGGACTATTCTGGGAAGGTAACCAGGACTGGAAATGGTGATGGGAGAGACAGAGCACTCTCAAATATTAACATAGCACTCTACTCCATGGTCAGGGAGGTAGAAAACCCCCCTCTGCGTCGGATCATTTACCTATGTGTTTATGTAAACCAATACTGCTGCTCCTGAGGAAGGGACAGTCCTGCCTAAGATTAACCACAGACACGAGTCAGAATTTCGTTACCGTGGAGAGCAAAATGAAGCCACTTCCCTGAAACCCTGGCACCAAGAAAACTCTACTTCAGAAGAAGAGAATGGAGTAACAAACAGCTGTTATCTACCAGTGGGGGAAGTACAGGAGGTTGGGGAGAGGACCATGACAGGGCACTAAGGTGGAAGGATGACCAAAAGCCTAACTGAAACAGAAAAACTAAGAACACTTCTTGCACCCCAATATTACCCTAAGCTCAAGGCCATGGCAATCCATCCCTAGAAGCATCTGAAGACTATGGCGCAAAAAAAGACAACCAGACCAGCACCAAAACCCAAACACCGCTCAACTTTTGATTAATTCGACTCAATTCCTTTCACTAATGGACTGATAGTCACATGTAATATTTCTACTAAACATATTTAATAAAAATTTTAGGATATACAGGAGAAAAAAAGCGTGGGGGATGATCAATTTTCAATAGACAAAGCAATCAATATAACAGGACCTGGAGATGAACTCAGATGTTGACAGTACCAGAGAGGTAAAAATAATGATGATTAAACTATCATAACTATGTCAAAGGGTTTAAGAGAAAAGGTAGACAACATGACATTTCAGCAGAGAGAAATTATAAGAAAGAGTAAAAGAGAAATACTAGAATCACTCACATGCGTTGACACACATGCAAACGTGCACATACAAACTATCACAGATGAAGTCTGCCTTTGAATGGGTTCAGCAAATAGCTTGAAACTGCTGAGGAAAGTGTCAGAAAAATATTGCTCCTTAAAATTACCTAAAGTAACATACAGAGAGAAAAAGAGTGGGAAAATAGAAGAACTGGGGACAATGTCAAATGATCTAACATATTTATCAATCTATCTATTTTTTAACATATCTTTAATTGGATCATAGAAAAGAGTAGGGAAAAGATAGTAGATGGATGGTAGAAATATTTGAACATATACTATATAAGAATGGAAACTCTCAAACAATACTTAAATCATATTAAGTAAGTGAAGTTGCAAAATTAATCTGAATGCAAAACCCACAACTGTAAAACTTCACAAGATGTAAAACTAAAAGTTACAGGAGAAATCTTTGTTACTTTTAGTAAGAAAAAAAAATTGTAGGCATAATACAAAAAGTCTAAACTATTAAAGAAAAAAATGAAATGTGTCAAGATTAAAATGTTCTGTTTTGAAAGACAATGCTAAGAAAATGAAAAAGAAAGTTGCTGACTGGGAGAAAATATTTACAAAACCCATTACTGAGAAACAGTTTTTAAATAGAATATATAAGTTTTTTAAAGCTTCACAATTACAAAATTCACAACCTAATAGGCAAAATATTTGAACAAATTATTCATCACTATGGAAATATAAATTGTGAGTGATCAGATGAAAAAAATGCTTCATGCCATTTTTTTATTAGAAAAATGCAAATTAAAACCTGCATAAGATACCAGAACACGCCTTTCAGAGTAGATAAAATTAATTTTTAAAAATACCTAATAACACACGTGCTGATATGGATGGATATACCAATAATAGGTCTCACATATTTTGGATGATATTACAAAATGGTATAACCATCTTGGAAAATTGAAAGTATATGTAAACTTAAATATATACTTACTCTATAGCTAATAAAATCTGATAAGTTCTACTTACAAAAGAGATAAGAAAACATGCAATTCACATATACACAAAGCCCCCAAAGTATACCTGAATATTTATAGTAGTTTTATTCCTAAATCATCCCAAACTGGAAATATCCAAAATACCCATTACTTTATGAATATACTAAATCTGGAGACTTGACTTCCTTTTCCTTCACCAATAAACCAAGGAGAGAGCAAAAACAATGGCAGGAACAATTTTTGACATATTCTCCCCTTCTCTGCTTTCATGATAAAATAATAGGAAAAGAGAAATTATGTAACTATGGTCCTTAATTTTCCATTTCACTTTGTATGGAAGTAGCCATGCATGTATTTGTAGATATCTTAAAGAACAAATTGTCTTATTTCCTCACAATAAGACACATGAAGCTAAATGACATTAATTTAAGTATGACACTGCTAAAAAAAACTGATAAAAATGTTTCTTTCCATCAGTTAAAAGAATAAGTTAACCTTTTTATTCCCTTTCCTGTGTATTGAATTTCTGTGTTTTTAAATGCATTGAAAACAATCATGTTAATGATACCAGCTGAAAGCCCCAACTTGTAACCTGTGCTTTTGATTGGAGTTCCCATCGTCCCCTCCTTGCATTCAATTAATTTGTTAGAGCAGCTCACAGAACACTTAAGTATACGGGTTTGCTGTAAAGGTATTATGAAGTGTTCAGATAAAGAGCAAAATGGGAGAATGCACAGAGGAGGCATGCAGGAGGGGTGGAGCTCCCATGCCCTGTCTTAAGTGCTCCTCCCTCCAGGGACCTCCCTGTGTGCTCGGGATCTGGAAGCTCTCCAAATTCAGTCCTTTGGGGTTTTTATGGAAGCTTCATTGCACGTGCATAATTGATTAAATACTTTGACATTTGTGATCAACTCAACCTTCAATCCCTCTTCCCTCTCCATAGATTTTAGGTTGGGACTGAAATTTCCAAACCTCTAATCATGCCTAGGTCTTTCTGGGTATAAGCTCCCCATCTGGAAGCTACCGATGGAGCCTCAGCTACAGTGATCTCATTAATCTAAAAAAGATGCTCCTACCACTCCAGAGATTCTGAGGGTTTTAGGAGTTCTGCAGGAAGTCCAAAAAAATAAATCTGTATAAATCACCACAGCATACAAATATTGATGCATAGGCTGTTGTAGATAATGAAGTTCTAATGTGGAGATAGCAAAGGGGCTCTCAAAATATTGTCTAGCTCTGTTTTAACTAATGCCCAGTGTTAGATTTCTTGATGGGAACTTTGTGGTATATTCTACATGTCAAGTATCATTCCTCTATACCCGTACTTTTTATTAAAAAAAAATAAAAAATTAGAAATTAGATTCAGAAATGTCAACAAATTGCATAAATATTTAGGTTATCCAGCAATCTCTTTAAAAAACTTAGAGCACACCTTTGTTTTTTAAATTTCCTTAAAGCTAAATGCATGTATTAGAATAATGAAATTATTTAATATTATTAAATTTTTATTTATTAAATATTTAGCAAAGATCAGCCATGCAGGGTTGATTGAGGTGAGAGGTTGTTAAAAATTGGTGACCAGAGCAGACCCGGATAGGGTGACTATTGTGGGAAGATTTGTGAGCAAGAACAAGAGTACAGACGTCTACTGAGAAGAAATTGGAAAGCTAAAGAGGTCCCTCAATTTTTCCATCTGTTTTAGTCATCTTTTTCATTCCTGTGACCAAAAGGTCTGACAAGAACAATCAGAGGAGGAAATGTTCATTTGGGGGCCCGTAGTTTCAGACATCTTAGACCATAGGCAGTTGGCTCCATTACTCCTGGTCTGAGGCCAGGTAGAACATCATGGCAGAAGTGTGGGGCAAAGCAACTGGGGACATGCACCAGGAAGCAGAGAGAGAGAGAGAGATTAAGCTTAGCTCACAAAATATATACCCCCAAGTCATGCCTCCATGTCCCAGCACCTCAGCCACACCCTACTGGTTACAGTCACCATTCAGTCAGTCTCCATCAGGGGATTAACACACTGATTAGGTTACGCTTGCTCTCCTAACCCAATCATTGCACCTCCACACATTCTTGCCTCTTCTCACACAGGAAATTTTTCAGCCGACACTTCACATCTAAACCATAACACCATGCTTTGTACTTATTAGGATCCTTCCCCAGAACACTGAAGTCAGATTGTTAGGTAGTGGCTAGCAATGAACAGAAATGCATGGCAAGGTCACAAGTGTTCCTTAAATCACTTTAGGGTCTTCTTCAAACTACTTCCAAAGTAGATGAGAAAGCAAAGGGTGGTAGTTCATTTGTAGAAAATAAACAGAAACAAAGAAGCTAATGGGAAAATATGCCAAACGTAAAGGATTAATGGGACTAACTCTTGAAGGATCCATTGGTGTTGATGTGAAGCTGGGAATTGTGGCTACAGGTGCCTCCATTTGTCCAGGAAGGACGATTCCTTGAGTAGCGCAGGCGCACTTAGGTAACTTCCGACTAGCGATTGACCCCAGTGCCCACATTAGCATGGAATTGACCTGCAGATGAAGCCCCCCTAAACAGGATGGCCACCCTGACAGTTTCACAGAGGACCCACTAAGGTCAAAAACCCCACTGCCTGACCTGAAGGAGAAATTGAACAACTGATTTGCACAGAGTTCAGAAGGTGGTCCCCCGGTTCTCCTGGTAAACATCAAACAATAATGAATTTGGAGACAGAGTTGTCTCTTTTGCCATTCTCTGCCCAGAGATGGCCCTCTCTCTATTTCTCTCTCTTGAGTGTGCTCTCTGCTTGAGCCTCATTTTACTTTTAATTTACTTTCACTTCACTTATAATAAAATCCTCTTACATGGCTTTTGTGCCTGACTTCTAATTTTGTTTCATTGGAACATAAGAACCCAGGTTTGGAGTTTCAGCTCCCTGCTTTGCTGTGACAAAAATCAACCTATTAACTAACAATGAATAGAAGTGAAACAAATATATTTTGAGCCCTTAGATGTCATAGAAAAGAATGACAATTAGATTATGTGTCCAAAACCTTACTAAGTGCTTTCTATTATCTTATGGATACTTATGAAAATTCTAATATGTGGGAAATATGGGATCCTTGCATGCAGTGAATTTGGCATAGTAAGATGACAATTAAAAACACTGTACTATTTCTTATTTGGAAATATGCTTTCCTGGATTCTAAGTAATGTGTAAACAAACTTTTGAAAGAGGAAATAGTTAAACCCATCTGTGGTTGTGTTTTATTGGTTAATTATAAAATTTACACAAGGATCTTGAGTGACAGTTTCCTTAGGGAAACTTCCATATTATCCCAGGCTGCAGTAGTGAGTATTGCCTTTCCGTATTCTTTCAACCCTTTCAAAATCCGCAAGTTTAAACAACCAAATAAATGAAAATGTCCTTGCCTATTGACAATCCTCCCCCCAAACATGCAAAGGTTGTTTATAACTTTTTGAAATGTTAATCAACAATTATGCCTATGCATTGCCTCTGCTGGGAATTCATATCTATTTAGTTCACCAACCAAGTAGTAAAAATATCCTGGGTGTGAGTTTCTCTGGAACTATAATACATAGAACCAAACGGAAGCAGAATTATAAAAAGGGTGCTGCTAGATAGATTTTTCAAGGGACCTCAGAAAACAGAAAGCTCTTATTTAAAAAGAAATAGGCTTTGTTTTCAAGATCATCAGTATCTTTAGTTGGGATGTATGTTTGAGTGTGAGCTTCCTAGAATTGGGAAAATGTGATATCCTTATTTCCTAACCCCCTGAGAGGTAAATAGATACAAGTTTTTGAAAACTCTTTCATAGAACAAAATGAAAGCCATATTATAGATTAGAAACTGGGATGTCATTTCCTGGGCTTATACTTTCATTTAATCCAAAGCATTAAAGCACGTGACTAAATCTTAAAACAGAAGTCCCCGAGAGTCCTATCTTCACCCATGTTGTCGAAGAGAGTTGAAAAGAGTTCTTGGTGCCTTGCAAGGCAGTGAAGTCTTATCCTACTGTTGACTAAAATCGTTCTGGTCTCCCCTCTTCCTCTTACTAAGGTCCAGGAACTTGAGGATATTTCCATACGGGGATTTGTGAGGGAGATAATTTGGTGTTCAGTTAATTGAGTATCCTGAAGGAGCAGAGAGAAGGGAGGCTTATCTGCCTTCACTGTAGGAGGACTAGAAGCAGAGGATGACCTCAGAAACCCACTGGAAAAGTGGAGATTGAAGAGACCTGCCTTTCCCACCCTCTCAATTGTCTCTACCTGGACAGGACAAGGTGGGCCCTATTCTCTCAGCCTTCGTTCGTTAATGTGAAAGTGTGGGTAGATGACACTTGGAAAGGTATAAACTCAGGCTACGAAGACAGAAGTCCAAGGCAGCTGCCAGAGAGGTAGACCTGGGAAAGTGCACAGAAAATACAATTGTTCTAACAGGCGACAGGCAGCTCACTTCCCTGACAACCGTTCTGACTCAGGCACCCTCAAATTTGAGTCTTGTTTGCATAACGGCAAGGCAACTTAGTGGGCCATTGGCCTGGGTGTGATTCCTTTTCAGGGCTGTGATCTGTAAATCTGCCCTTTAAAACAGGTCTCAAGTGACACTTCCCCAAGGAGACTTCTCTGGTCCCCTGGACTAGGTGTGATTCTACAGATATGCCCATTGTTACCCCTCGTCCCCCAACACACAATGCATCATTTTGTAGAGCATATCATAAATGAGATGGAAAAGATTGTGCAAGCATTTACTGTCTGTCCCCATTATTAGAACTTAAGCTCCCCTTGGGCAGGGACTGTGTCGCAGTCCTCAGTCTCTTGCCCTTATCAAAGCTCATTAAATGTTCTCTGAAGGACACCTATGTTTGGAAGAGATCATCCTCATTCATACCAGATGATAGTACTGTGTTTAAATATTTCTTCCAGGGTGATTGTCCTTGGGTCCTGGGCTATGTATGCTCATTCTTTCTTCTGAGAATCCTCATGTCTGAGTTTTCCTTTAATTCTTGAAATCCAAATCTGAAACAAAGACAAAGGAACTAACATGCACTTACCATCCCATTTCTGTAAGTTATAATTCAAACTTCCTAAATCAGTCTGAGGTCATTCTTCATCAAATAGTGTTACTCAAATACTTTTGCAGTGATGGAAGGCATATGCCCTCTATTAAATAACCAGAGAATTTTAAAGCAATTCTACAGTCTTTAATAAGACATATAATTGAGAATACACTCTACTCAGATTTGATATGTAATATTAAATCTATAATTATGATATTCATTACTGTAATATTTTTATATATGAAATATGTTCAAAAAGCCTTTTTAGAAGGTATTTGTTACCCAATGTAGGGTTCAAAGGTCTTCACAATCTGTCCTTTTCAGTTGTTATTGTTTATCTATTTTGTGGAATTAAATAGTAGACACATTTGACAATTTATGTCTAATGGGGTTTGAAGAACCAATTGCATCTCTCTCTCTCTTTTTTTTTTTGGGGGGGGGTAAAAATATACACATTGTTTTAGTGAGAAAAAGGACCACTTGACTCAGGATCTGGAGCATTGAATTTTCTTTGTAAGCTTTTTTACAAAATGGCTGGGTGCATACCTATAATCCAGGTGATTCAGGAGGCTGAGAAAGGAGGATGGTGAGTTCGAGGTCAACCTGGGCAACTTATTAAGACATTATCTCAAAGTAAAAAGAATAAAAAGGGCTGGGAATGTAGCTCAATGGTACAGCACCCATGGCCTGGGTTCAAATTCCACCACTAAAAAAACAAAACAAAACAAAACAAAAAAACTAAAAAGCACTGGGTGTCTGGTGCTGGGGAAATTAAGAATTAAGACTTCTTGTGCCTCAGTTTCTTCCTCTATAAAATGTGCATTGGTCAACTGTATTGTCTTGGATGTTAAAACAGGCAGTCAGTATTCCATCATAAAAATGATTCTGTGGCAAAATAAGTTTGGGGGAAAAAAGGAGATAAAATAAGTTTGTAAATTTTTTCCTCTCTTTGGGATTTCTCAGTACTCTCCAAAATGCAAAAATAAGCTCTGAATTTCTGGGGTGGGGCAGTTTGTGTATTATCTTCAAAGTGATCTGACCATGAATCTCTTTTTAAAGAACTATCAACATAGATATTGATTATCAATATGTGACCTTTTAAATTTCTGGTATAAAATTCTTTTTGTGTGTAGGTATGGCTATAGGGGTCTTTGTGTGGTGAAAAGAAACATAAAAGAAAGATGCACAATTGTCCAAAAAAGACAGGATAAGATTCAGCTATCAAAGGAAATAGTATTGAATGCTATTGTTCCTAAATTTAAGTTTTAGATTACAGGAGGTCTTTATTTATCTTATAGATTGGATCCATCAAACACAGTATTTTAAAACATGTTTTCTCTTGATAAATTTCAGAAGTGCAGAAAAGTGTAAACAAAATATGAGTCAGAAAACTTTACAGAAAATAAAACCCATATAACAAGATCAGGAATGTCTTTGAGAATGGGAATTGAACCCATAACCTCAATATGCTAGGCAAATGTTCTATCACAGAGCCACACACGAAGCCCTCTCCAGTCCCATCTAGTGTCAAACTCTAGTTGTGCTGGCACTCACTGGTGACATACCTTCTTTGGAAGCACAGAAATACATTTTTTTTTGTCTTCCTAAAAATCCTTTGTCTGAATTAGAACTCTTTTATTTCAAAACTCTCAAGGTTTCGTGTCAATTGAGGGAACGTGGTCAGTCTGACATTAAGTACATGGAAACAGCAATCACAAAATCCACATATCGACTGCAAAGGGAGTCACAACAGGAAATCTTAACACAGAGTGGTGACGGTACAGAAGTAGGATTAGGAGTGACTCAGAGAGATAATTCCTGGTAGTTAATGATAAATTAGAGCGAAGAATGTAGGTCCTCGTTGTGGAGGGACATTTCCTAACTATTGATCCCAGCATCCCATTGACTAGTTATCAGCTCTGTCAGGTACAAGGGCCCCACCACACACTTGGGTGTTCCTAGTCTTGGCTGCCAACTTCAAGAACGGTACAGGTTAGGGTTCAAGTACATGTCTGGGACAGACACAGACCTGGCTGTGACACTGTGCTCATTTCCTGGGGAAGAAGAAAGGTGGGGATGAAAGAGGTCTCCAGTATAAATGCATACACTACAACTTTAAGCATTTTGTTTGGAAATTTCTGTTTGGGTTTTTCTTTCATTTTTCTCCAGCTGTAGCTTGGTTTGCCTTTGCTGTCCTAAGTTAGGTAATTAACCCATGAACATTTACATCCAATGAGGCTTTCAGGAAGATCTCCAACTCAGCTCTTAGGTTTTATAACCTGTGACCAGTTAAATTTTGTACTTGCATCTTACAAAATATCATAATACTTTGTTGAAAATTATGGATTTTAGTTTTTAGAATATAGAAGTTTTCAAATAAGAAGTTACATATGGTTATTATTAAACTCAACATTTTTTTTTCATGTAAGAGATAAATGATTTCGGTGTATCAAGTATACAACATTGAAACTGCAAGGAATTCCAGTATAAGGAAGAGTTTAATTCTGGACAATTTATTTATTACTAATAAAAGTTACTAATTCTCTAATCTATATTGAAAGATGTCATTTTTCTCCAGTGGAATGTTTATTAAAATATGGTGATTGGATGTACCAGAAAAATGAAGGTCATCTATAGCTGTAAGAAATAGCTAACTCATAAGAAATAATAAAATGAAAAAGAAGTAAAAATATGAAATACCAAGTATCAAAAATTCCTGTTGATTGAAATATTTTGATAACCATAATGTATTTTGAATATTTCATTTGGGGGCAATGCTACTTGAAATCTGACTTAAAGTCATGAATTTCATACTTCACATGACACAATCAGCCTATTCCTCACAGGGATCCTCTAGAACAATCACACACAACACACATGTCCCTTTGCGTCTTCCCGCCTTATTTTTCTAGTAGAGTCCAAAGGAAGTCAAAAGCATTGCATCGACTTTGTGAAGCTGCGGCTTGGAAAATCCATGGTCCTCTAAACACACCCAACTTCCTCTCTCTTTAGTTATGAAACATTTCTTATTCAGCTCATGCAATCTGCACTTCAAGACTAGAATCTTCAGTGGATTATAAATGTCATGATAATTTCAAAGAAAATATCTTATGAGGAAAACTTTTGCAAAGGACTCACCAAACCAGTTTAATTTAACTGATGAAACTTTCCATTTCACTGTTTACTACTGCTTTATAAACACAGGACTAGATTATCATTTAGTGGGATGAGAAAGTCAGTTCTGCATATTTCAGGTGACATTATCTTTGGAATAAATTGTGCAGATAATTATTCTGACTCTTTAATTGTGCAGGCTTGGTCAAAATATTACCCTCAGCCAGCATGAGAGTGCATGCCTGTTATCCTTGGCTTGGAAGGCTGAGGCAGGAAGATCGAGAGTTTAAAACCAGCCTCAGCAACTTATTGAGACCCTGTCTCTAAATACAATATGAAAAAGGACTGGGGATGTGACTCAGTGGTTAAGTGTCTCTGGGTTTAATTCTCAGCACTAAATATATATATTTATATATGTACATACACACATATATATAAAACCATCTTTTACAGCCAACACAAGAAAAAAAAGTTTCTTTATTTTATTTTCTGCTGAAGAATAACCTCGGTGGCTTCTGTTACTTGAGGTTTAGTTTAACTTTCAAGTAAAAGTTAGTTTTGGATCAGCAAACATCTCCCTATAGGCTAATTGCGTATATTGTAAGGGGACTTGATCTTTTTTCATTCCTTAAATTACAACTCATTTATTTAAAGGAATACTTGTCAAAAGAAAGCTTTAAGTAGTGAGTTAAAAAAGCAGTGTTAAATAATTGAATTGACTGTGATAAAATTGCCTTAGTTTAAATAGACTAGTCTGTTTAATGAATTGTGCTTTTATAGGGTGAGATAAATCTATGTGAACTCAAGTGGATCCACCAGAAACACAGGATTTGGATAGAGTGGGAGAGAATCACGAGGAGGCATTTGTAATAATGCAGCTACATTTTATTTAATTATAGTTGTACCCAGTTACAAAACATTGTTTTCTTCCAGGTTAACAATAATGAATATAGAATATTATCAAGAAGTTACACACATATGGAACAACTCAGATCACTTGAAGAGGAGATACTCTACTTGTTCCTTCCTCTTAAGTAGAAATTATAACCGGCTTAATTAGGAACACAGCATTTAATTTCCAATTTTTAGGAAGAGAGTCAACTTACTAACCTTCAACATTGAATCAAATTAGTTTGGCAGTGAGTTTGTGGCAGGAAATTAATTTTGTATTTTAAAGTAAATTTGGCAGGTTTACTTTCCTGTTTAGTGTTGAAAAGGTTTTTATAACATGCTATTAAGCTACCATGCATGCAGTCTCGATAGCAATTGGCTGGTTATCACTTCAAAAGAGAAACTTAGCTGGAACATTTCTGTAGTCCTTGATTATACTTCTTGTGTTGTTAAGTGTTGAAATAAATTTTATGTGCTTAAAAACAGAGGCGCAACGTAAGAAAAAATAAACTGAGACAAGTACAAACATAAAAATCTGTTCTCATCAAAGGAGAATTACATTGGCTCCTGTACTAGGTTGGCAATCATTTTTCCCATTTGTGGAAAGGTGGAAACCAAATTCTTTGTTACATAGGTCAAGGCTGAAAGGAAGGAGTAAGGAAAGATGGTATCAGTTCACACATACCATTGAACCCTTCCACAACTTAAGAGTTATCTCTTCTTTGCATCTGACCCATGAAATTCTTATTTTAGTACTTATTATCTCAGAGAAGCTTCTTAACTTGAGGCAAAAAATTCTTTTTCACCACACACACACACAAACTTCCTGCTTGGTATTTGTGTTCTTCGTTTGGGGAGCTTCAAATGATTGTGGTGAAAGATAGGAAATCAAATTCAAGTTCAAAATAGGGAACAGAGATGTTCCATCCTGATTTTAAAATCATGATCTAGTTTATATTACCAAGCAAAACGAGCTGTTGTAGTATTAGAATATTTCAATTAGGGTTTTTTTTTTTTAATAATTAAATGCTTTTTTTGTGCCCTTCCTTCCTTCCGTCCTTCCCAGGTATTGAACCTAGGGGCACTCAATCACTGAGCAACATCTCTAGCCTTTTTTTTGGTATTAAATTATTTATAAAATCTAATTTGTTATACATGATGGCAGAATGCAATTTATTTCATATTACACATATAGAGCACGATTTTTCAAGTCACTGATTGCACACAAAGTATTTTCACACCATTCTTGTCTTCATGCCTGTACTTAGGATAATGATGTCTATCTCATTCCACCATTATTCCTGGGAGGAATGCAGAAACTTTAGATAGGGCAAAGAGGAGGGAGGGGAAAGGAGGGGGCGGGGGGGGGGGCTAGGAATGTCTCTAGTTCTTTTTATTTTTTTTGAGACAGGTTCTTGCTAAGTTGCTTAGGGCCTTGCTAAGTTGCTGAGGCTGGCTTTGAACCTGCGATCCTTCTGTCTCAGCCTCTAGAGTGGCTGGGATTATAGGTGTGATACTTTTATTTTGTTTTACAGAAGCGATACATGATTTCTGTAGAAATTGAAGAGGAAGAAGAAAGAAAATAATGCCAATAATTCCATTCGTTCATTATATATCAGTAATAATTTATTGAGGATCTGATAGGTGCAATACATATTTTGTAACTATATGGTGTTTTTGATCTATTAAAGATGTCAGATAATAAACAGTCACAAAATAACTAATGTTCAAAATTGACTTGAATGCTATGAAGACAGTGTTTTAGTGTTCTCTGAGGATGTGAGATGGAGGGACCTTTTATAAACTGGGGAGATGAGGATGGAGTACTATAAGAAGTGTTTTAATCTGAGGTAAAGGAGTCAAGGGAAAGCGATAGAGATGGTAAAAGGTAGAAATTCATTCTGGAAGGAACTAAAAATGGACCCCTGAGGCTGGAAGCCCAGTGGTACACATAAGAATCAGAGACCAAATGACTGGACAGTGCAGAGTATAAAGGGAAGTGGAAAAGAGAAAGTCGTAACAGTAGGTAGGAACTAGATGACACAGGATCTTTTAGAGCATATTAAGGAGATTGATTTTTACTCTAAGAACATCTAGAGATAAAGAAGAATATTTTGTAAGAAATTGTTTTCTTTCAATATTTGAAGAGAATAAGAAAATTACTATAGTCCATTTTCTGTTGCTATAGCAAAATACCTGAGACTGAGAAATTTATTAAGAATGGAGGTTTATTTTGCTCATAGTTTTGGAGGATGAAAATCCCAAGAGGTTGGTGCTGGCTTCTGGTGAGGGCCTTCACACTGCCTCATAACATGGTGGAGGGCACCATAGGACAAGAGAACATGCTTCAGCTTGGGAGTCTCTTGCTGTTTTTATAAATCCACCAGTCAGGTGATGGGTCCCTAAGCCTGATGACCTTGTCTAATTTCAATTACTGTCCAAAGAACCCAACTCCAAATACTATTAACCTATAAATTTGGGGATTACATTTCAACATGAACTTTGGAGGGGACATTCAAACCATGACCCATATTTTATACTACCTATAATGTGCTTTTTTTAAAAAACTTATTTTTTAAACTTATTCTATATCCACTGCATCTTCTTCCACAGTAGTTTTGTGGCTAATTTTGCTAAGTGGACTTTTCATAGTTTACTTAACCACACTTTTATTTTAGAGCTTTGGATTTTTTAAAAAAATCTGTTTGTAACAATGTCAGGATGGATACTTTTGTAGACAAATATTTTCAGAGATCCATGACTGTTTTTTTAGGGAAAAAAAATCAAAAAGCACAAACAGAGTTGCTGTGTCAAAGTATAAGGGCATGTGGAAGCTTTAAATATGAATTGCTAAATTGCTTTGCAGAAAGGTTAGAGCAATTATTTCTACATTTGTGGAAAAGTTAATGCATTTTTTTGAGCCTAAATTATAAAGATGATTGGGGAAGTAGAGTTCAGATTCTGTAATACAGACTTGAATAGACATTTGCAAAATTGGAATCTACTTGAAGATTTTTATTTGATAATTGAGTTTGAGCCATCTGACTGAAAAATCTATAAAATTCTTATCTCCGTATCTTGTTCCTTGATTAAAAATGACATAGTTCCCTGTGATATCATTGTATAGTGACCACTAACTGGCAGTGTTAAGGCATTGTGATATGTGGACTTATATAGGCAGTTAGAAAAATTAAACACACACTAAAAAGACATACGTAGAAACTCTAAGACTTAAATTTTGAATCTGGGGCACATTATTGAGATTAAATTAGGAAACATTATAAAGGAAAATAGAAAAAAAAATGCAAGGAACAAACAAAAAGTTTTTAAGACAAATGAAAAAAAGTGTCTTCAACTCAGTTACAATTAAATCTCGCCTGAGAGGGTCCAAGGCTATTTTTCAACAATGGCTTTGCCATTTTCAACACTCTGACTGAGGTGCTATCCCAGGGCTCTTCATGAGTTCATTTTGACTTGGCAACACACCCCAGCTTTGATCTGCCTCTGGTTCTTTGGGCTCCACCCTCAAAACTTGTTCTCTCTAGTTTTTATTCCTTGCTCTATTTAATGGATTTTGGTTTATTTTGACTTGCTGGGGTTTTCTTACTCTGCGCAATCTGTGACGGGCAGATACTGTTCACCCCAAATGCTCCTTCTCACCCCACTGTGGTGGCTTCAGAGGCATCTCCCTGCAGCCTGTGGCTGGGACATTCACTATCCTTAAGTTGGGTGAATATTTGGAAAAAAATGACATATTTTCTTCGATTGTTCATTTACTGAAATTTCTCAGTAAGTCACCAACTATTATGGCCATTTCCTGTCTGCAAATTGGGCAAAAGAAAATCTTAGAGACACCGTTCCTCTCTCCCAAACACATAAAATCTGTAGTCATAATGAGATGCAGCTTTGAACGGAAGTCGGAACCTTGTACTTGAATGACTAAATGGGGATACAGTTGTTTTACACTTACAGTGAGGTAGTCCTTTTCCTAAATGTGTTTAGGATTCCTCTTTTGAGAGAAATGGCAATAATCCTGGTGAATTTGGGGAAATGTGTGAAGATCTGTTCTCTACTCCCCCCCCCCCACTTTTTTTTAAGCACACGGTAGGTCTGTGTGCTGCTGACCTATGTAATTAAGAGCTAAATTAAGTGGCTAATCAGCAAGGCCTGTAGGAGTTCCAGGAAGGAAGAGAGTGCCCTGTGTTTTTGAGTAGTTCTGAAAAGTTTCTCAGAGAAGAGGGAATTTGGAGAACAAGGGTCATTTAGATGCGTGGAAAGGGGAACACAGGGCTCAAATGAAGTGGAGCGTTTTGATAAATGAAGGACACGTATGGAGTGAGGCACGGTGCTGAGAAAACATTTAAATGAGGCTTTCTGAGCTTTGCCACACTGTGTTATGATGGTTCACAAAGTGTAGTTTTTTTCCATACATCAAATTAATATGCCCAAGTGACCCACCTTTGTTGAGACATGCAGTTTCTAGCTTTATTTTTTAATGATGATGATGGCTTAACACAGCCTCAACCTCTTTTATTCTTACTCAGAAACACATGAGCCTCACAGAATGCTACTGTGAGAAAGTGTTCTTTCTACACTAAATCAATTTAATGGAGAAATTGGTCATCTGATTCTCCTCTTTCTTCATATTTCTTTTTCCTTTAAATTTTCTTCTCCTTGTTACAGGCAAATATTTATCAATGTTCATTGAATTCCCTACAACTCCAAATGTGGAATATGATAAACCTTCCTCACCTGGTGTCTCGGATGCCGTCTTGCCTCATTCCGTTTCATACAAAGCTGCACAGCAATATATTTAAAAAATATATTTTAAAAATAATATATATTTAAAAATATATATTTTTAAAATATTTTTAAAATATATTTAAAAAAAAAACACATCCAAACTTCTTTTAGTCAGTTTTGCATGGCTGTGACAAAAATACCTGACAAAAACATCTTGGAGGAAAAGTTCATTTTGGTTCACAGTTTCCGAGGTTCAGTCCACTGTTGGCCAACTCCATAGATCTGGGCCTGAGGTGGAGGTGGAGCAGCATGGCAGAAGGGTGTGGCAGAGAAAAGCTGCTCAGTTAATGACAGGTAGGAAGCAGAGAGAGTCAGGTGCCAAGGTCAAAGTAAAAACCCCAAAGACACGTCCCCAGTGTCCTGCTTCTTATAGCAACATTCCACCTGCCTACAGTTACCACCCAGGTCATTCATTCAAGTAAATTAATCCACTGGTTAGGTTACAGCTCTCATAATCAAATCCCTTCACCTCTGTACCTTCTTCCATTGTCTTACATATGAACTTATGGGGAACAAATTACATCCAAATCATAAAAATACTGCTTTCCCTTCACATCATTTTTCTCTCAAAATCCCTGTTTTGGTTTCCTATAATCTATCTGAAAGGGAGAACTCTCCTCAGTCCAGATTAACAGACTCAAACATGGCTCAACACACCTCGGTGGTGGACCTAACCTTTGATTATTACATTCCCCAATGGGGAGTGCTTCTACCCTCCCTCTGAATTCCTCATGGCCAAGTTCAAAATTTACTTCTTTCCTCCATAGGCAAAGAGTGCTATGTTGACCTACAGCTGTGTTGACACCTTTCTGATTAATCTTGTTCACAGAGCTCTCTTCCATGTGTTTTAAAGTGGAATTGAAAAGCTCACGTGGTACCAACCATCTATTGTGCATCGTCATTTTTGCTTTCTCATACATCTGGTCATTTCCATAACGACAACAAAAACCTCTTTGAGGGTAGAGATGGTTGCTTCCATTCCCTCACCCCTGTCCAGTCAACAGTGATGTTTTCCCACATCATCAAACTTTCGGTATTTATGACCATGATGGTAAACATCTCCACGAAACTCTATTCCTTAGAAAAATTACACTCTCTAAGAAATTGGAATGTTCCAGACTATACTTTTTTTCCTAAGTACTCATTAGTGATCTTGTGTCTCAGAGCCAGTAGAAAGGAAAATAAAAAAGAATGGAAAGTGGAGTCTCCTTTTCATACTCTAGTTCTCCAATTTGCTTGTGCATTTTGGAGAAGATTGTAGTATTCAACTGCCACCACACATTTTTTATTTGTGACACTTCAGAAGTTAATAACAAAAATGACCATGGTCCTCTTGGGTTAGGCATTCTACCCAGTACTTTGCACATGTTATCTCATTCAGTCTTCATGCTCTTCTGACAAGGTAGACATCATCACCTCTATTTTGCTGAACTGGAAAGCTCTTAGATCAATCTCAGAGAACAAGTATGAGGTAAAGTCAAGATTTTAATTCATCTTAGAGTTGGGATATCTTGGAGGAAAAGTTTACTTGGGTTCACTTCTCTCTTTCTTAAATTTCTGCTATCAAGGAGATGCCTCAATGGTTCAAAGTAGGATTCAGGAACTCCTGAAAAGCTCAGAGAGAAGTATACTGTGGATGATTAGGAAGAATCCTTTTCCCCTTTGTGGGGAACATAATTCTTTCATTACACAAGGTAAGAAGACGAAGATGAAACAGGTTGTCCATGAAGCATTGGTTCCGACCAGCTGCATTATTGAAAGGCAATAGAGCTTTATAGACATGGCATTGGCTGTCACTTCCAAAATGAAACCGTTCTCCTTTTTCTGCTCGTAGTCACAGAATTACTCATTTTCACAAAAGGTACAGAAGATGTAGGAAGTAGAATGCAGCAGATTAGGAATAGAATCATCCAGAACCATTTTAGAAAACTGATTCAATGAAAAGATTTTTTATTATCTTAACTTCTTCTTATTCTGTCACTAGGAACTTCTTCCCCTTGTAAAGGAATTTATCTTCCCAAGTAGGGAAAAAATGATTTTTGAAAAGATAAGCCTGAAAAAAAATAATTTAAACTTAGCCATATTAGGGTAGCATTAAGGCACTCTCGGGTACGTTTTATTGGTCCATTAATATAGGCCCTGAGTGGTTGAATACACCTAAGGCATGCACTGTATTAATGAAGCAATAAAACATGCCCTGGAGTGTCCTAATGATATATTACAACCATTTCTATTACATACATAAACGCACTGTTTGCTGGCTGTCTTGCATAGTTTTAAAGAAAATCTTCAATTAACCAAAAATATTGCATCAAGAACTCTTACCCACAATAAAAAAGAGCAACAAAGAATCCTGTAATTAACTTACTGAGGCTAGTTACCCATGAGGTGATTCTGGATTGATTTAGTCTTGGGCATTTTTTTTTTCACTGTTAGTATTTTGGGAGAGCTAGTTCTTTGGATTTAAAATGGAATATTTTTAGGGAAAAAAAAAGCAGATGAAAGTTGACAGAATTCATGCTCATCTCCTTCCTTACTTAAAATAACCAACCCTGGATGGTAGTCATGGAATTAATTAGGTATTACTGACTGGCTCTAAATATTAGCTCTCTGTTTCTATATTAGAACGACACCTTTTAGGCATTTGGGGAAATATTCTGCAGAGTGATAAGGAACGCAACACAGTCATGCAGGCCAACATAACAGGTTGAGACCAACACTTGGGATCTTGTAAAAATATCTTCTCCTGTGTTTCCCGTTCTTATTTAACGCCATGTTTACTCTGCCATCTTTTCACTGGGGCCCATAAAAATGGATGCATTCCTCTGAGTGGGGGAAACAGAAAGAGGGAATGGAGATTTAATGATGATGATGGTAATGGATATCATTTTTGAGAGATTATTATACTTTAGACAATGTTCTAGTGATTTTTTTTACATCATTATCCTCTTTAATTTTTACAACAGCACTATGAGAGAGAGAGAGACTATGACAATTGTTTGATAAATGAGGTATTCATGATAAAAGTAGAAGGTGCTCCAAGTGGTGGAGCTTGAGACCGAACCCAACCCCACGCTCAGTCAGATGAAGCTTATTGTGATCATCATCAGGGAAGCAGAGAGGAACGGAGTGTTTATGATCTCCTTAGGGTAGGGGTCCTTTCTAGAGTTTACCAATGTATGACATCCTACAGTGTATTTCCCCTTTAGTCATTTTTTTAGAGGCAAACAAATACATGACAAAGCCAGTGAACCTTCAGTGAGTGACCTCATAGCAGAGACCTGGAGGATGCAAAGTGACCTAAGGGAGCAGTGGTCTAAGATCCAGTGGGAATAGCCATCTCACAATCTGGCCCCTTACCGATGGCCATAAATAGGCCTCCATGTAATGAGTGCATGAAAGTGTCCTCCTGTAACCATGAGGAGAGAAGATGGCATCTTCCCCTCCTCACCGATGCTGTGGCACTAAGTAGACCCTGGAAACTAAGATGTCAACATGATAATGACTGAGTGGAGAAAAATCAGCCGGGGCCTAGGCTGAGACAACCCCTCACTGACTGATGAGTCCTACCTGTGACCACCTGATAGGATGGGGCCTCAAGATATAGATGGATTGTTAAAGAAAAGGTAAAGTCAACATTTTTTTTTGTACATACAAGTTTCAGGCCTGAGATGTCTACTCTAAATTGTTTTATTCATAAATAATTGCTGCAGCCTTATACCTTGAGTGAACCTGTTCTTGAAATGTTTAGACAGGCCATTGAAATGACTACAATTACTGCTTGAATTCAAAAGTTGAAGTCATAAAAATGGCTTTTTTTGAACAAATGTGTTTTAATTTCTTCCTTAAAAAGATCTGTAAAAGAGCAGGAACTTCATTATTTTGTTAGCATATTCAGAGCCAGTTTCTCCAACTGGAATTTTTTTTTTTTTTACAAGCCCGGAGACCAGTTGTTGAAGAACCTTTGCTACCTCCATTTGATTTTTATCATGATTTATATTTGTCTTGCTTATTGTGTAATCAAGTGGTAGAATTTCTATTGGCTTCATTTATAAAAGGGCTTGATCCTGATACTGAAAGTCATAATACAATATTGTTCATTCAACCATAAGAAGGTGGGGAAGTTATAAAAATAAGGCATTAAAAAATCCTGGAAGAAACAATTTTATCACAATATCTTTAAAAACCCCACATGTACTATGTATAAATAACTTAACCTTCTGAAGTAGATACTAAAAGTTATTTTTTAAAAAAGATCATCAGGTTGGTGTTATTTATGATGAAGTGTTAATTTAATATCAGACAGTAAATCCATCAAGTGATTTTGGTGGGTAAATAACTCCATTATGCAGCTTCCCTGTAACCATGAAGTGACTCATCTGCTGGCTTATGTTCTACATGAGAACCAGGTTATCATCTCTTCTACAGAGTTGACCACACCAGTCACCTCAATGCGGTCAGCATCTTATAAAAGAAAGCAGAACCAGCATGTGAGAGGTAATAGTGATGAGTGGACCTTTGCAATGAGTAATTTAATAGACATATGATCTCACTGCTTTAAAACTTTTTATAAAAAAATCAATGCCAGTTTCGCTGATGGTGGCATATTTGCTGACTTTAATGAGGGTAAACTAAATGTATATGGCTCTTTTTAAAAGTTTCTAAAGTCCCTTGACAAGAAACATCTCATTGGATACTTCCCCATAATCATATGACATAATTGGATCACATCGCCCTCATTTTCAGAGGAAGAAATATGACTCAGAGTGTTTAGTGACTACTTAAAGGCTTTCACCTATGTGACAAATGGATTCGAACCAGGTCTCCCTATGAGTCATCAGTTGTCCTTACATTCTTCCCCACATCAAGAATGGGACATGAACAAGTCAAAGCCACAAAGTTAAATAAGATTAAATTGTTATGAGCCAGGCTATATGGGCAATGACCAAACAGACTCCATTTTGCCTTGAGACTCCATGTCATGTAAGACATGATTCTCCCATGGAAAGCCCCGCCTCTGTACCCATCAACAGTTACTTAGCAGAGCACGTTTGGCAACACAAAATGGCAATTCTTATACCATGTAAAAGTGTTCTCTCTTTGGTTCCTGTTTTTCTTGGACCATGTACCCTATCAAGGATTGATTGTCTAGATGTTAGTAACCATTCTTTAACTTGTACACAACAAGGGACGTTTTGGCCCACTTCCTTTTCTTGTTCTGATTTTAGACCTCATGATGTCTGTTTATGGTTTTGAATCATAGCAACGGTCACTTATGCTGTAATATGGCTTTGGACTATATAAGGTGTGCTCAGATCCTGGGAGGGGGTCGAAGGGTGTAGACTTGCAGGCTACCCCTTGGCCTGCCAATTGGTAGATCTGGACCACCAACTGGTGAATAAAGTTTCCATCTCCTGCTTTAAGATTGACTCAGTGATATATATTGCCATCTCACCTTAACAAAATGATATGAACTAAAAATATTCCATAGCTTCTCACCGATTAGAAGTGCAATTTCACGTGGCTCAACTTAATAGTAAAATAAAAGTTTTGGGAATCCTCAGCCAGGAAATCCAGGAGTCTGGTTGAAGACCGTGAAGGCAGAGCAGGTGGGAACATCAGCAGAGGGTCCAGAGTCTGAGGTGGTGGACTGTGTACAGATATTGAGAGAAACAGAGAGCTCATGTTGCATAAATAATGAGCAGCACCTCATTGGGGCAAAGATATTTGCTTTTAACTTTTGATGCCTCATGGAATATACTTGCAATGCATTTGAGTGAGTAAAATTTGTAGATCAGAGTTCCAACTGAATCTAGAACAAAATGGATCTGGGATTTGAAGATTAAATGAGATTATTTTTAGCCTCTAATTTATTCAGAAACATTTTGATATGTTGGCACTAGAGTTCAATAAATGTTGCCCCTACCTTAATTTTACAAAATACTTTATAGTGCAATATAGGTAATGATTCACATTAATAAAGGGGAGGAGGCTGTCAGAGAACAGAGGGAAAACACCTGGCATGGTGTTGTAACGCCTGAGTTTAACACCTAATCCTGTTGCATGACTCAGAGAAGCCATTGAGCACCTGTGCAGTTTAATTTTATTAATTGAAAAATGGGGATAGCAATACCTAGCTCATAGAGGTGTTAGGATGTGTTAGGATTAACCTACACCATACAGGTATTATTAACCCTTGGATTGAATTTAGTATATCAACACTCCCCCCGACTCAAGACTGAGTGAAGTGATTTATGTGTAGGCCACACACATAACTCTGGGGACAGTGCTTGTGGTTGTCATCAGATCCTTAAAGGACTCCATGAATTGAAAATGGTTCAGAACTAGAACTGCATGTGAAAAAATTTTAATTCTGTGAAATACTATAGAAAATTTAGATTCAAGGATAAAGAAGCAATGCCCCAAACAGCAATTTTCAGTGGGAGGGAATTTTTATCTATCTCTAACAAACTTGGACTGGGATTCTATAAGATGATTTGCAAAGTCAAATTTATATAGACATGAATTACATTAATTTGAAATCATTTTAAATATAGGCTTCGTAACAATGCTTTCCAACATATTCCATAGATGATAATCTATAATTTACCAGTTTTTCCTCTTTTTGGAATTTGAAAGTATATATTTGAGATCCTTTCATGTTGTCACTGTGTTGTGATCCTGTCATGGTGTTGTCATGGGATGCTGACGTATAAGATGAAATAAATTTCCTTGGTGTTATAGTTTGGATGTGAGATGTCCCCCAAAAGCTCATGTCTAAAGCAATGCAAGAAGGGTTAGAGGTCAAAGGTTTGGGTTATGAGAACCTTAATCCAATTAGTGAATTAATCCCCTGAGGGGATGAAGTGAATTGTAACTGAGAGTCAGTAGGGTGTGGCTGGAGGAAGTGGGTCATTGAGGGTGTATCTTTGGGGTATATATTTTGTGAATTAAGCTTAAGTGTGTCTGTCTGTTTCTGTCTCTTTGCTTCCTGTGGCCACCTCCGGACCTACTTTCCTTCACTACACTCTTCCACCATCATGTTCTGCCTCACTTTGAGCCCCAAACGAACGGAGCTGGCTGTCTATGGACTGAGACCTCCGAAACTGTGAGCCCAAAATAAACTTTTCCCCCTGAAACTGTTCTTGTAAAATCTTTTGGTCACAGTGGGGTGGGAGGGGGAAGCTGACAAAAACACTTGGTTCCAAGTAGGGTAAACAATCTGTTCACCTCTTCCTTTGGCTAAATGAATTGTTCTATTTACATACTAGAGGCACCATCAATCCTTCCAAGATCTGGTGTTTGAAATTACTAATCATTTCTCCAGGAACACTTTTCTTATCAGTATTTCCTTTTAGTGCATTTAACAAAAACGAACTCAATTGGGGTAAGAGTGGAGGCAGGTACCATGAAGAAAAAGAAATAATACCCAATATCTTTGCTGTCACAAAGTTATTTTTAGATTCCTGCACTGCCGCGAAGGAGTCAGTACTCCAGTTTTGAAATAGGCGAGGCAGTGGGACAGATGATTTGTAAATGGGATGTGCTATTACTTCCTCCGACATAAAGGCATTATTGTCTGAAAGGAAAGAGTTCTATTGTGTACACAATGTTGAGAGGATGATGGAATTCAGGGCTTCCATCCTCCTCCTTGGTTTTGGCAAAGATAAATGTAGAGGGAACCACAGTTGTTCAGGAAGAATGCTCTGTGAACAATGAGGCATTGTGTGGATAGAATGACTGAACCAGATGAGACAGAGTGTATTGGTCAGCAGCGGAAAACACATGATTCCTTCCAATAGAGTAACTCGAGTTATGTAACAAAGGGACTGCTTACAAAGATGTAGGTGGACAAAGAGTGACTTGAGTTGTTTGGAAGCTAGACGTTGGAGTTCACTCCGAATGTAAAAGATGACGTTAGTTTGTTATTGTTTTGCTAGTAAGAAACTAGTCTTCCTTTTCTCTGAATCCAGAAAGGCAACGACTACTGGGAATAAATCCTAAATATCAACCAGGTATGTTTCCTGAATACCCCAAGGAAAGAAAGTAGGGAAGTAGTTTCAGATAACTAAGCGGTTTCTAACTAAGCATTCTTCCTCTAACAATTTACATGGTGGATGGAGCAAGTGCTGCTTCTCTAGTCTGGTTCTTACCTTCTCTGCACAGTCCAGTTGATGTCCAATTGCTGCCAAATGGGTTGCTTTCTTGGAGAGCTTTCTCTGGCTGGTGGAGCCTGCTCCACCTGGACATGCAACAGCCTGGGCATGCTGGAGAAATAACTCACCAAGGAGCAGTCCTTGATTACAGACCTAGAAGAGTTGGGACTGTGGGGCCCTGGGAATGGGAAGAACCAATCCCCCGAGTATATGGAGGGGAAATTATATATACACATAAATATGAAAAAAATTGTGAAAGATTTCATATGATACAATATTTTCATATCCAAGGATTACTAATTAATATTTAGATTACTGTATTAAGCTGCTAATTTTCTGCCTCCTCCACTTTAGCCAATCAACACGCCTGATGGCACAAGGATATCATAATATCATAGCTGTAAAAATACTCCATTCAGAAAGCAGACAATTGCCATAGGCACCGTAAGCACTGCTTCATGGTGAGGATAAAACTGTGGGTAGCCATTTGTAAAGTCGTGGTGAAGAAGGGAGTTCCATGATTGGAATTTGATTCTGGTCTCAGGGAGGAATTTTCTTGTCTGTCTTGTTCTGTGGTCTTTGGATGTGCCCGCAGGGAGGTCCCGCCATCTGACTGGTCCATTATCTGCCATGGCCATGTAGAAGGTGAGGTTTCTAGAGTTTTTGCTGCCTGCCTTCTCCTTTCATGAGAAGGCTGTGCAGTCCTAGCTCATGATTGCTTTGACAATATAAATTTCTATAAAATTAGTAAGACTTACGTCTCTTTGCAGTCAGTCCAGTATTTCAGTAGTCACATCCACATTTCTTTCTTAGATGTAATTTTCAAAGTTATGCTATTTCTTTACCTTCTCTCATCATCCTTCGTTTCTTTCTCAGCTCAGTGACATCTCCTCAAGGCCATTAAGCTTGTGTTGAAGACCAGGTTCAATCTGACTTTTGCCACGTGGCTGTATCTTAAGACTGTTTTTCGACTTTAAAAATCATTTCCTAATATTTGAGATGAAAAGTCCCAACTTTTCGAGGTTTAAAATTTCTGGATATTTCCTTTTTATGCTTCATTTTCATGTGTCTGGTGGATATTCTTTCCTGTGGTCATTTCTGCTTCTAATACCTTGCCAGATAAAGCTAGGGACATCGAATGTGTGCTCATAAAACTCTGTTTCCCAGTTCCTTTTCCTAGAGGTACAGCCTAGGAAGCTTAGTGGTGTGCCAAGCCAGACTTTGTGGGCATCATTGTTTCTGAACTTGGGGCTTCATAGTTCTAGTCTCTGATGTTAGTTTCCTAGTTATCTTCTGCCAATGACACATATTTTAGATTTTTGTTGTTCTTGTTGTAACTATCCAGTCTTGGTACCAATTCCCATTTTAGATAAGGTAACACTAATTGAAAAATCAGATAAACCTTGAATTCTAAGTGGCTTAAACACAATAAGAAGTTTGGTTTTCTGCTCATATAAAATCCAACACAATTGTCCCCACTTTCTGCATTCAAGAGTCCCAGTACCAATCCCTATACATATTTATTTTTTCCTACATAAATTTAATATACTTTTGATTTTAACTATACCATGGTTGAAATTTTGCAGTTTGAGGTGATACAACAAAATTAGTACCAATTTCTTTTACCTTCTTTACAATTTTACTTATAGATGATTCATTCTTACTACAGATCTTAGCAACCCCAACAGAGTTTTTTTCTTTAATAATTGAGAACATCCATCTTTTCGTTTAAAGGAAGCACTTTTTTAAAATTTATTTTTTCTTTATATATGACAGCAGAATGCATTACAATTCTTATTACACATATAGAGCACAATTTTTTTATATCTCTGGTTGTATACATAATGTATTCACACCAAATTGTGTCTTCACACCTGTACTTTCAATAATTATGATCATCACATTCCACCATCATTAATTACCCCATGCCTCCTCCCACCCCTCTGCCCTATCTAGAGTTCGTCTATTCCTCCTATGCTCCCTCTCCCTAACCCACTATGAATCAGCCTCCTTATAGCAAAGAAAACATTCATCATTTGTTTTTTTGGGATTGGCTAACTTCACTTAGCATTATCTTCTCTAACTCCATCCATTTACCTGCCAATGCCATGATTTTATTCTCTTTTATTGCTGAGTAATATTCCAATGTGTATATATGCCACAATTTTTTTTTTTTACCCATTCATCTGTTGAAGGGCATTTAGGTTGGTTCCACAGTTTAGCTATTGTGAATTGTGCTGCTATAAACATTGATGTGGCTGTGTCCCTGCAGTATGCTGTTTTAAAGTTCTTTGGGTATAGACCAAGGAGAGGGATAGCTGGGTCAAATGGTGGTTCCATTCCCAATTTTCTAAGGAATCTCCATACTGCTTTCCATATTGGCTGCACCAATTTGCAGTCCCACCAGCAGTGTATGAGTGTACTTTTTTCCCCACATCCTTGCCAACACTTATTGTTGTTTGTCTTTATAATAGCTGTCATTCTGACTGGAGTAAGATGGAATCTAAGAGTGGTTTTGATTTACATTTCTCTAATTGCTAGCAATAATAAACATTTTTTCATATATTTGTTGATTGATTGTATATCATCATCTGAGAAATGTCTGTTCAGTTCCTTGCCCATTTATTGATTGGATTATTATTATTTTTTTGGTGTTTAGCTTTTTGAGTTCTTTATATACCCTAGAGATTAGTGCTGTATCTAATGTGTGAGGGGTAAACATTTGCTCCCAAGATGTAGGCTCTCTATTCACCTCACAGATTGTTTCTTTTGCTGAGAAGAAACTTTTTAGTTTGAGTCCATCCCATTTATTGATTCTTGATTTTAATTCTTGTACCAAAGGCATCTTATTAAGGAAGTTGGGGCCTACTCCCACATGATGGAGATTAGGACCTAATTCTATTAGACTCAGGGTCTCTGGTTTTATTCCTAAACCCTTGATCCATTTTGAGTTGAGTTTTTTTGCATGGTAAGAGATAGGGGTTTAATTTCATTTTGTTGCATGTGTTTTTCCAGTTTTCCCAGCACCATTTGTTGAAGAGGCTATCTTTTCTCCAATGCATGTTTTTGGCACTTTTGTCTAAGATAAGATAATTGTAATTATGTGGGTTAGTCTCTGTGTCCTCTATTCTGTACCATTGGTCTACCAGTCTGTTTTGGTGCCAATACCATGCTGTTTTATTACTACTGCTCTGTACTATAGTTTAAGGTCTGGTATGGTGATGCTACCTGCTTCACTCTTCCTGCTAAGGATTGCTTTAGCTATTCTAGGTCTCTCAGTTTTCCAAATTAATTTCATAAAGGAAGCACTTTGTGACTTTTCTTTGGCATACCCAATTGCCAGCATCACTATTCTTTGGCTTCAGAGTCATGATTGAGTAAAATAAGAGTTACTTGAACACAGCACTGTGATACTGCTACAGTCTAACAGATAATTGCCATATCTAAGAACTGACTAATGGGTAGGTAATGTACACAGTGTGGATATGTTGGACAAAGAATAATTTGCACCCCTGTGGTGTGATGGAGTGGGACTGTATATTTCCTCATACAACTCAGAATGGTGCATCATTGAAAACTTATTAATTGCGTATTTCCAGAAATTTTCATTAAATGTGTTTTACCACAGTTAACTGCAGGTGACTGAAACATGTAGATAATGGGGACTACACTACTGCAGTCAGAAGGTGCTAAGTGTTCTGTTCTAGACATTCACCTAGCAACCCAAATTAACACAGTGTGATTGTCTTCAATACATAATTTCAAGACACTGACATCCAACCAGGTGGTACAATCCCCAACCCTTTAGACTCTTCCCCCACTTACTCTGACTTCTCAGGTGTCCTGTGGTTTTAAATACCATCCATTTGCTGATGACTCCCCAACTCTATCCATCCTGGTTGTGTGCATGTGATCCCCTACACAACAATTTCACTTGGCCCTCAATTGGATATCACACTTTTAATATGTCCAAAACAAATTTTGATATTTTTCCCTCAAAATTTCCATCCCCAACATGATGAATACTAGTATTTGATAATGCAATTCACCAGTTATTTAGGCTAAAAACCTGGAAGTGAGATTGAGTCTTTTCTTAATAACATGATCTGCATAGAATCTATAAACAAATCCTATCAGTTATAACTTCAAAATACTTCTAGAATCCAGTCATTTTGTATAGCTCCACAGCCATCTGTTTCCACCTACTCTCTTGCAGAGGTGATATAACAGGTCTTAGAATCCATTTACCACACATCAACCAAAGTAATATCATTAAAAATAAATTAAATTATACTACTCCTCTGTGTGAAACTCCACAGTTAGAATGAAACCCAAAGTCTTCCATGAGTACTTATAGAGTACTTTAATAACTCTTATATCAGACATCTTTGGGATTTGTTTTGTTTAATTGTGTGTCATATCAACTGGGAATGAATACCTGTGTCAGAAACTTTATTTGCTGTTGCATCCGTAACACCCAGCATGCTGCTTGGTTGATGAGAGATGTTGAACTTTTGAATGGATAATAAAATGCATGAAAGAATTAACTTTTCTACCCATTTTTTCGTGTTTTAGTCTTTTCGTACTTATTTATGTGACTTTTTCGTATTAATGATATATAACCACTATCTCATGAGTTTTAGTTTACAAATTTGCTTTTTGTGTTTGAATATGTTATTAAACTGTTCAATGTAGTAATAAGTACGAAGTCTCTTTTTCAAAATATTTTCCAATATTCTTTTCCTAGGTCCCTTCTCTATCATAAGCCTGGATAGAGTCATGCATATTTCCCTAATGTCTTCTAACTCCTAGTCTGATTTTAGATGAGCACGATGCCCAGTATCTCTGTATATCTACCTCAGGATTTACAGCATGTTTTCCAGACCAGATTCTAAAACCTACATACAGAAATACTACTTGCTTGAAAGTTCTTAGAAATGCTTGGACTATGAGTACTTTTTATCAGAAGTGGGCAGAACAGGTGCCTTTTCTCCAAGGCGTCTCTCAAGATGTGTCTGGGATGCTCCCTGTTGGCCTAATTCCTTCCTCTTTTGCCTTGCTTCCTAACCAAAGGGAAGGAGACTCTTCCCAGAATTGGCAGGACACTTTTCTTTCAGTACCTGCCAAACGCAAATGCAAACATACAACGTCCAAGTCATGGTTCCTGGAGAATATGAAGTAAGAGATAATATGAAGTAAGTTGAATTTTATAATTTTAGGGGAAGTCTAGGAAAAAAATCCTTTTGTTTTTCAAATCCCACCAGAGATTCACTGAGATGAAAGCCCACGTCCCTGGTGTATGTACATATTGTTATGGTTTGGACACTAGGCGTATTGACGTATTGCTTATAGTTGTGCAGATCTGTTATACTCGGCTTTTGCATCACTGTGACCAAAATATTGACAAGAACAGCTGGAGACAGGAAAGTTGTTTATTTGGGGCCCCTGGTTTCAGAGCTCTCAGTTCACAGACGGCCAACCCCGTTGTTCTGGGTCCAAGGTGAGGCACAACATAGGGAAGGGTCCAGCAGAGGAAAGCAGCTTGGCTCATGGTGGGGTCAGGAAGCAGAAAGAGAGAGGCAATAGGGAAATGACCTCAGGGATCATGAATCATTCCAGGGCAAGCCCCCAGTGACCCGCCTCCTCCAGGAATGCCCCACCTGCCTACAGTTACCACCCAGTCCGTTCAGACTAGGAAGAACTGACTAGGTTATGGCTCTCACAGTATAAACACTTCACCTCCAAGCATCCCTGCATTAACAGGAGCTTCAGGGATACACCTAGTGTCCAACCTATAACAAGATTGAACAACATTTGAGGAGCCGTCCAATCATAGTGATTATTTCATTATATAATTATTGCAAAAATAAAGTGTCTCGCCTTTTATTTGACATACACAGAGTCACCCTACAGGTTAGCTGAGGGGTTCTGTTGAGCTTCCTGTGTGGAAGGAGGCGAGGGAGAACAGGGAAGTGATACCGTGGTGGAGGTGAAAGAGGACAACAGAGGAATTTGGGAGGCATTTGAGATTTTCCCTGACATGAAAGATGATGGAGAAATCCCCAACAGATGTAAAACCTCCAATGAAATAGTGGAGAAGGGAGGGAGGTCAGAGGTTTAGTAAGATGGAACAGCATAAGCAAAAGCTTTTTTGGGTAATGTTTTGTTCTTGTCTTCTTCTAAAATGGGACAAAGAGAAAATGTGGAGAACTGTTTTCATACTCTAGAATAGGGTGGAAGTTATACTTTTCTGAGTTTCACTTTTTTAGAGAAATATTGCAAACTTCCTACAGCATGAAAATCAGAATCCAAGAAACTTGTCAATTTAAATCCTGCACAGGTTACCTGAGGACAGGTGATGCAGTGGGGGAATGTGTAGGTACGTTGATTTAGGGGCTAACTCTATGGGCAAATGGAAGGTGGACTGGTGCAGATATACTCTGCTTTACTTCTGCAATAAATTGCCTTCTTGTAGGGAAAATTTAAAAAAGGCCATGATAGCTATCCATTTCCAGGAATGTATTCGATAACAGGAAGGACAAATTCCTGTAAGATTTGACCACAATTGGCTCTTAAACTTTGTGGGCTGTGGGAAGCCCTATTCTTTTCATTGTTTGTGAATTGCTATCATAGTTTTTCTGTTACCTTTTAAATATTTTGATTCCAAACTGTTCTTATGATTCTGAAAGTCCAAACTGCTTTTCCTGAAATGTCTTTTTCCCCCTTGAATAAGAAAACAATCCTAGGAACTTAGGATGTGATATTTCATCTTTGTCTGGAGGTTACGAGGTTCAAGTCAATTCAACTTACCCTCTGTCTTTCTTCTATATAAATATTTTAGCAATATTAATTTAGAAGTGTCCAAAGCTTTCTACTCTAATTTATTTACTTCCAATTTAGGCATCGATTAGTAATGGAGCAAGAATTTATCCTCACATTCATTCCACTATATTATTCATTGATTATTCAAACATTTTCTGAGCTAATGAGCTATGTTGATTAGTGGCCCCGTGGTAGATCTGTAAAGATAATGAAACATGTTTTCATCTGAGAAGAACTTGCAGTCTTGGAGTGACCGATCTCACACATAAAATGTCCAATGGCATCAACTTTAATAGCATTATAACAAAACAGGACTGAAGTAAATGGGGTAGAAAATTTTAACTACGCAAGGGGTTCATGAAAGCCTTCTTAGAAAATATGATATTGGAATCGAGTCTCTAAAGATGAACAGGTGGTTTCAGTTGGTGAAGGTGAACAAGGGCCCTAAGAAGTAGACAGTGTGCTATGTCCTATAATTGTAATAAATTTAGACAAGAGTCAGTGGCTTGACAGAAGTGGATGGGACTTTAGATAGATTTGATAAAGGAATGTTAAGCCAGAAATAGATCATAAGGAACTTGGGAACCAGAATTTGGGTCTAATTCTGTGAACTACAGCAGAAGTCAAGAGGAGTTTCAAGGCAAGTGAGTGACTTGATCCAGTTTAATCATTAGGAACATAGCTAGTGCCAGATTGATCAGGAAGTTATGAGATAGAAAGCTGTTCTAAAATTCCAGCAAGCTATTTTAAAGTTCAGAATTAAGGCAACAAGGATGGTATACAGGACTAGATTTAAAGCATTTCTGCCAGAGATCCCACAATAAATAGAGTACTTAGATTTTATATATATATATTTTTAGAATGGAGCATAAAATGAAACAATGGCATGAAAATTTTATACTGCTATTAAAATTTTGCAATTGAACTAGTTTTTACCAGGAGAACATATTTTGTATACCTTTGGGTTTTGATCTTTCCAGTGTTTCAATGTTAATAGCATTCAATTAAGAAGAATCTCATCTTTCTGAAGAGTGCTCATGTCCATTTTAACTCTTCCTAAGTATCTACACCTTGAATTGATCTACATAGACATAGCCAGATCTCCCAGGACCATCAGTGCCCGTGACATTGTAAGACACAAGCATTCCAGTAGAGGAGCATTTGTTTCCAAAGTTCTCTCCTGAGTCACGGCTCAGAGAGCACACGCGACAGTTATTGCTTTTCTGGGTTTTCAAGAATATGATAATAAAAAAGAAAAACAAGCACCAGATTTATAGCCTCACGAACTGTAAAAGTTTCAAAGTTTATAGCAAGCATCTCTCTCTTTCACAGTTAGCCTGTTTCTTGAGCACTAAAAGCACATAAGACACACTTGCAGAAGTTAGTTGGGAAGTATCATAAGACAGTGTTCAAGGTCCTGGGGTTCATAGTTCCCTAGACCCTCTGTTCACAAGGAACCTCAAGCCTATGGGAAATCTGGGAACAACCATGGTAGATGCATGAATGGTCTTTTTTTTTTTTTTTTTTTGAAAATACTTTATAGCTTCCACAGTCTTAAAGAGCTGATAAACTTTGACTATATGTTGGCTGTATACAACCAATGATTACCAGCAAAGATTAGTATACGTTAGGAGAGAAAAGAATAAGTTCTTGCTGCTTCTGAAGATATAATTAGTTCCAGAGAATTTGAGAGGCAAATTACTGAGCTTTTCGTCACTGTAATGAAATATATCAGATGAACTCTAAGAAAAAGGAGTTATTTTTAGCTTGCAGTTTTCAAGTTCAAAATCCAAATGGTGTAGTGCAGATTTGGAGGCCACCTTGGCTGCACCACCTTGTGATGTCCCCAGTCCCCATCAAGGCACAACCTCAATGACCAAAGGATCTCCTAGTAGGAACCACATCTTAAAGGTACAGGATACCTCACAATACCATCACCCTAAGGACTTTTGCATATGACCTCTGGGATAACACCCAAAGTCCAAACCATTGCAGGAATTATTTATTTATACTTTAAATTTTGTTTAAATAGTTATATAACTTTGAACAATTCTTTTTTTTTTTTCTCAATATTGCTTCCTGGGGTGGTTAAGAAGTAAGTTACGTAGAAGTTTTTACAGAACCTTCTAGAAAATGTTTTGATTCTGTGTGAATGACAAATAAGGATATGGCATGTGTTATGTGTCTGTATGCATAGCAGCAATAAATATAAAACTGAGGCTTTGCCAATTGTGGATGATTAGTCATATTTCATTCATGATCTTTTCCTTTTGGAAGAGGAAGAAAGAAGACCGAATCATAAGAATGTTTATATTCTGCAAGGACTATTTTGAGAGGGTAAATATTAAGTTCTGGTGTTATGAATATATTGTTATGAATATAGTGCTATGTTATGAATACAGAAGAATTTGAATAAATGGCAGTCCATTCCTAAGTCTGGAAACCTTTGGAATGAAACAAGCCAAAGTGATATGATAAAAGTAACTAATCTTGGAAAGGATTTACAACCAATAAGGACCAGGCCCCTCTGGTGACGAGAATTATAAAAACATTCTGTGTAAAGATTGAATACTTGTCAAGGGACAGGGCTCCTCCTGTTCATGCCCTGCCTGTTGGGTGATCATGTGAGATCTAATCTGATTCTTCAACTTCTCCCAACAGAAGTGTTAGAAACATGGCAAAAAAATGAGAGGCTGTTGACATGATCACAGCCTTCTTTACCAGCACACCAAGCTGAGGAGGGTGCCCAGGCTGCAAAAGTCCTTGCCTTAGGACGTGGGCAAAAGACTAAGGAAGATGGCCTGGTTCTCTGGTGGTTAGGTCTCTGGCTCAGGACCTGAGTGTCAAGGACTGAATTCAATTGGGAGGACTGTGGAAGTCATTCTTTCTTCCTTCCTCGTTCTCCTCTGGCTAGCTTAGATATCACCTAGAAGTTTTAAATAGCCCTTTTATTTGATTTTTTTTTTTTTTGCTACTGTGCTATTTTTAGGCAGGCCTTCCCTCTGACAGAAACAGACTTTTAACAACATTCTGGGAAATAACCCCCAACACAGGCATGAGATAAATTGATTATTAGTGGGAGATCCGGTTGGAAGATACTAGCCAGCCCTGAAGCCAAAAACACACTGTGTTCTTCCGTGCTTTTCTAGAATGGTATTCCTAAAGTCATATGTAAGTGGAATGGCTTGTAATTAAGCAGGGATGAGGACAGAACGTGCTGCAATGAAAAGAATACAGGTTTTGCTACCTGACAGACTAGGTTTGGGACTGGACTACTGAGGACTAGCAATATGATGGTGGACAGTAGACTTAGCTTCATGGAAATGTCCCCTCTGTAAAATCAGGGTGATAACACATCACTGGGTAATTATAAGGAATAAAAGTTGAATGTATAAAGTGATCGGCCCCTGTGAAAACTGAGTGAATAGAAAATATTTTATTGTTTTGTTAATGTTTGATCCTTTGTGTTTCTTCAACTACGTATCCAAAGCTTCATTCTTATTTATGCAACATGTTTTTTTTTTTCTGCATCTACTATGTACACAGTGTTAGGTACTGGGAAATAAAGGGAACCCCTATCTTCAAACAGAAAATAGTGTCTTTGGATGCTTGTGTACAAGCCCAAAGAGTAGACCCTAACAATTTCTCATCTTGTAAAAAAATTTATACAAACAAAATTAGTAAGTTGGTATTTTTGGAGAGCCTACATGACAAACATGGCCCAATGTATGTAAATGGCTCTTACGAATGGAAGATATGGAAGTTCTAGAAAAATGGATTCTGAACTCTGAAATACAATACTAAGAAAACAAAAGCCACCAGCTATATGTTTGTGTGGTTGGTGGCCTAATATCCTCTTCCATTTTCCCAATAATAGCTTAAATTTGTCACACTGTATTTTTTCTGAAGTATCCATCTGTCTTGAATTTCAGATCCAGGATCATCTCCTCTCATTTCTTTTCAAAACATCTAATGGCTGAGTCAACCAAGCTCCCAAAATAGGTTTACAAGTTTTTAAAAGGATATAATGGGGGTTTGCTTTGCATCTGTCTGCTTTGTCTTTTACTTCTAGTGCTCAAGAAACTAACACCTACTTCACAGCATGAGCAGGTTTCATTTACTTTTGTGGTGGAAAATAGAGGAGGTATGGCATGAGATGACTGGCTTAAACTCATGTTATATGGGCATGGGATTTTTTTTTAAAAAAGGATTTGCCATAATCATGAAGCTACTTTTGCATTGCCATAATTTTTCCATGGGGCTTGAAGAGAGTAAAGAGAATATGAAATCTTATTTTAATTTGATGTGGTTATGAGTACGATAAGGCTGAAACGGGAAGGGGCATCACTGATATAAAATGTTTTAGATACAACATGGAAGATAACAGAGAGGAAAATGGATCCATGATCTTATGTTGAAAGGGATTTTAGAGATTATCTTGTTTACCTGCTGTGTCTACAGATGAACTACAGAGTTACATCTTTAGCCATGATAATCCCACAATTAAGATGCCCTGACTTCCAGAATAGAGCTTTGTTCCCCCTCTAACTGTTAGCATCTGGTGACACTGCAGAATGGCCTACTAGCTATTGTCTTATTGCCGTCACTGGCTGGGCAGCTAGGTGCATGTACAAAGGAAGTTTATATAATACCTGATATAAAAATCCCAGTGCCCCAAAGTAGCTGTTTAATGATGATGCCTGTGCTCCGTTCAGACCAGTGGAATGAACACACATTTCTGGCTCCATTTAATAAATTGCCTCCTTGAGGGCACTAAATCCTGCTCTTCTGGAAAGGCTCATTCACCTCACATGGGTAAACAATTTGCTTTCTTCATGAATTCTGCTGTTTACTCACAATCCATAAACACAATAACGCCCGTTTTGTGTAATTACTGTTATTACCAATAATTCAGGGAAAATGAACAGCAAAAAAAAAAAAATGGAATCTGGTGGTGGAAGATTGTTGCTGAACAGGATATTGATTTAACACAGTTTAATAAAATGAACAGGTTGACCAAATACGATAGGTTTACCGTGAACAGATTTATTTGACTGTGGCAAAATTGGCTATTTCCCTAGTAATGGGAAACTTTTTTCAAATTTAGTTTATTTTACTTTTCAAAGACACTGTGGATGGTGCAGAAGCAAAATGGTTCTCTTCATAGTTCTGATAAGAACACTTCTGAATTTTAAAAGAAACCAGTTAAGACATCTGTGATAAATAACAATGGATTTTAGGCAACTTGCCTTCTGTTGGTGTTCTTCACGATCTTTTCTATATTTTTCAAATGAAATTTGATAAATTTTATAAGTCAAGATGGTTATATCAATGGTTATAGATTTTTAAAAATATATTTCAATTCAAGTTGTTTGGATTCTTTGTGTTATTTTGGCTCCTCCATCCACCACGCCCTGCCACTTCCTACTCAAACACAATGAGAAAGTAAGAAATGGTAACAGATGACCATCTACACTCCTGTGGTTCCCTCTGGAGAATCTCTTCTTTCACCCATGCCAGCCAAAAGCTACAAATGAAAGAATTTGTTTTTTCAACTCCATGTAAAATTTTGTGAGTATTGAAACATATTGGATAGGTCCAATATGATTTGGAAGCACTGTTTTCTTATTAAGAATAATTTGATAAAATTTCCCTATAATATGGGGTCATACAGAGTGTACCTGCTTCTGATGATACCAAGAATAAACTAAAACATGTTGATGATGTGTATTCAGGATGTCTGAGTGAAGCTGATTTAGTGGAGAATTGTGGATGGATCTCTCATTTACTATTTTAAACATTTAAGCAGACAATGTACAGGGTGTTATCTATATTCATGAAATTCTTTAATGTTTAAGGAACATGGAAAAATTGTACTACCCATTTGTCTTAGTTCATTTGGATTTCTGTAATGCAATACTATAGCTTGAATAGATTATGATCAAGAGAAATTTACTTCTGACCATTCTGGAGTTTGGAAAGTCTAAAATCAAACAACCAGCAAATTAGATATCTGATGAAGTTCTTCTCCCTGGTTCATAGAGGCAACTTTGTACTGCATCCTAACATGCCAGAAGAGGCTAGGCAGCCCTCTGGTCCTTTTATATTTTATTTATTTTTAAAATAAGAGCACAAATGATTTTTGTGAGAATCTACCTTTACAACCTAATTACCCTTAATAGCCCTACTTCTGACACTATCACATTGAGAATCAGAATTTTAACATATGAATTTGCAGAGGAAATAAACATTCAGACGATAGCAGGTTCCTATATTTATTATTCACCATTTAAAACTTTTGATTGTGGGTTTCCTTGTTATTGTCCTTTCAGATGAAAGAGTTTTAGTTAAAAAAAAAAGTTCTCACCATGTCAAAATCACCATTGCTTTAATAAATCTTATGTGCCTTGCATGGCAATCTTTTAGATCCACATGTTCTCTTGGACCAAGATGTGACAGAAGTATCCGGGTGCATCTCAGGCTTGAAGGGAGTATGATTTTGTATGAAGAATATCTAATGTTTTGAATTTTACTTCAATAAAATTTCTGGTGGTTTTCCTTCTTTTTTATGGTTTCAATTGCAGTTTCTTAAGGAACTTGAAAGGAAATTATAACATGAAATTATATATATATATATATATATATATATATACACACACACACACACACACACACACACACACAAACTAAAGAACCAGGAATTAAAAAGAAACAGGAATTCAATCACTGAATATTTCTATGATTTCTAAGCTAATAAAGAGTTTTAATTTTAAAAATGAGAAAAGAAGGAAGACATAAATTCATCAACAACTGAAATTCACATTATGTTATTAGCAGTACACTGCCTGTAAAATATTTTGAAAACTTCTCTCTACCCTCTTCTTAAACTGTTCAGCTTTGTCTCTGAGACCCCCGACATGATGCATTCTTTACCAGTTATCCCTGAGACCCATCATCCCTTGTATTAATAGCTGCATGCCCAGGGACTGAGGGTTTCTTCTTTGTCAATGAATATTTTAATCAGACATTGTCACAGGTGTTTGGATGCTTATTTATCCAGAACCTCCTAAAAGCCATAGGGGCAGAATTTCTATTTCCTTTGTCTCCCCAGTCCTGACAACGTGCTTACCAGGCAGCAGGAACTTAAATCTCCCATCAAAGAGCACTGCATACCCTGAATACCAGCTGCAGAGGGTTTACCTATTACTTCAGAATTTCCGGAAAGTCAGTGTGTTAAGACATTGGTTCATAAAATGTTTGTGCAGGAGGTAGACCTAAGCATCCTTCCGTCTACTTCTGTCACTTTACAGATGAAGAAGTGAGATCCAGAGAAGATGGAAATGACTTGTCCATTTTGTGCTTCTTGTCCGTACACTAAGATAGTATAAACGATGATATTAACATGTAACAAATGACATTCACGACAGAGCCAGATGGTATAATTTCCCATATCATTGAGCACCAACCATATGGCAACCCATAAATCAGAAAATTGTACCGTTCAGAGAGCTTTGCTGAGATATCCACTGGGTTCTCCCAGAGTGCACAGAGTTGGGTCAACTCACAGAAGGGAGCTATGATACTCCAGCCAGACGGCATGATGACAGCGGAGGAGGCAGCTGACCAGGGCACCTTGAGAAAAGTGACAGAGTAAGAGCAGAGGTCTTTACTTCTAGGGTCATCCAAAATGACACCCGAGGCAGTGTCTAATCTGGAGGAAGTCAAAAGGTGAGTCCAGGCAGACTTGAGGCATGGGAATGGATTCTCCTTTTCTAATAGTCTTTTATCTGAAAGTAAGATGGAACAGAGAGTGGGCTAGAGTATCCAAGTCACACAGCAGGTAACCAGCCAGGTAGGTGGTTTGGCCACTCCAGGGAGCCCTGGGGGAGGGGCGGCTTTCTCAACTACCAGACTTGTGTGGGACACACCAGCCTGTGAATTTTGCCCAGAGGAAGATCTGGGATCTCTCTCTGTCTCTCTCTCTCTCTGTCTCTCTCTCTCTGTCTCTCTCTCACATACACCACCACCACCACACACACACACACACACACACACACACAGTCATATACATCTTGGATACACTTATACACAGACATTTTTGTATGCAAAAATAAATCCATATCCCGACTTGTTAAAATTCTTTGATTCTTACTGTTGGGCTTAGAGATAGAAATATTAACATGAATGTAAAATGAATTAAAACACCCAAATCCTCTGGGTAAAGACCATTTGTAACATAGCGAAAACAGATCACCAGGTAAGATTCTAGAACCTTCTTTAGAAGTAAAAAAATAAAGGAAAAAAATAAAAATTTAATTTCCAATAAATATCTTTAAAACACGTGTTCTTGTCAAATCGTATAAGAAAACGTCAATGTGAGATGATTCAGAAAGCATACATCTCTTTTTAAATGTCCTTTATTTGATGATCTGATTCTCTCATAGCTCCGTTGGGTGTATGTGTGTGTGTGTATTTTGCTGCCACTTCATTCAGTAAATATATCCCAGACAAACATAAAACATGTTCACTTAGTTCATGAGTTTCATGAAACAGTTGGTGTCTAAATAACTTTATCCTCAGCAGAAATAACTTCCTGTTTTAAAAGAAAATAACTCAAAAGGTCTTATAAGGAAGGCTCATAAGGCTTCTTGGAAATCAAGCAGTTCTTACAAAACATTCTGATGTGTTTAGTACAGCGGAATTACGAACATATGGGTTGCATTTTCCTTAAATGCACATGGTTTTTAAAAATTAAGGGGTAATGTTCTTGGCAAAATAGGTTTTGCCAAACCCAAACTGTTTAAAAAATTGTTCAAGATGTTCAGTAAGGCCAAAAGGCCCCAGGCTTCCACAGTCCTAATAATAGAATCAATCAGGAAAACCAGAATGAAGTCACTAAACTCATTTTAACAGTGTCTTGAAATAACCAACCAAAATAAATCTCAATGTAGCAACAATCACAAGCAATTAGAATATAATAACTTTTATGCTCATGCTGAATAAAACCCCAAGCTAGTAGTTAAAATCGTTCTAGGAATTCTGGAAAGTTGGCAGTGTGGTTTGTTTGACTGAAATAATTGATTATATCTATAAAAATGATGAAGAGACTAGAAGGGATTGTGCAGATAAAGTACTTACCAGAAATAATTTAAGAATTTTACCCTGGTTTATCCAGGGATGAAGGTGATTTGACTGTTTAAAACCCACACATTCTTTAGTAAGATGATGTATACAGAGGCAATGACCACAAACATTTCATTAACCTGGAATTGGGTTTTACTTGTCATAGCTGGAAAAGAGTCCATTAAATCACTTAGATATGTTCCCAGAGATGATGGGATGACATGGTGGGGGACAGCCGACTGGAGGTCATCCATGAGTATGGCAAAAATCATTTGGGTGTAATGTCAGCTGTCAGAAAGCAAATCCAAAAGGAATCCAGTCTCTGTACGTCAGTATTTACTTCTTAGAACTACTTAATTTGAAATAATGTCACAGTCTCCCACATAGTAGGGATTTGGTAAAAATGTTTTGAATGTACCTTGTATTAGTCAGTTTTCTGTCCCTATAACAAACTTATAAGAATAAAAAGGTTATTTTGGCTCACAGTTTAGAGGTTCTAGTGCATGATCAGATGGACCCATTCCCTTCGGCCTCTGGTAGGGGGTGCTGAATGGCAATGACCAGGAGCATGTGGTGGAGCAAAACTGCTGTCCTCATGGACAGAGGCAAAAACAGAGGGAAGGACAGCATCAGGATTTCACAAGTCCCTACAAGGTCACATCCTCAGTGACCTAAGGACCTCCCACCAAGCTCTACATCTCAACGGCTCCACTATCTCCCAACTGCACCACCTTGGGGACCAAGTCTGTCACACATGGTCCTTTAGGGGACATTCAACATCTAAACTGTAGAAGATACAAATTTTTTTCCTAAAAATGTCTTTATTAACATCTTCCCTCTATGGATTGAATCCTTGGTATTTTAGAAATATTTACTGAAAGAGCATAAAAGTATTTTTTTTCTTTCTATGACTAATATATAACAATTGTTTGAGCTCAAGATAAAAACATATGTCTATCAGTGGAAACAGTTGAGCCAGTAGCAAAAGGGTTTTGGATTCGTCCAGTTTCCTCCTTATTCTTTTAGATTCATGGCAATCTTTCCTGCTGTGAAGGTAGGTCCTGTGAGTGGATCTTTGGATAGATTATAAAACCTGTAGAGAGCAACATGCTCATAGAAGAGCATCTGTGTTTTCCCTTCCTGCAATGTCGGCTCTGATAACAAACTGTTTTCTTAAAGCGGAGGGGACTATGGAATTTAAGCTACAGGATTTAGGAGGATGTCTGAGTTGTGTGTTAAAGATTGTGATTGTGAAAATGATTGGGTGTAAGCAAAGTGGGAGTGTTATATTGATTTGCATCCAAATCTAGGCCACAGGGAGTGTGTGAATGTGTTTGTGTGTGTGCATGTATATGCATGTGTGTGTGAAGTTGGCTTTCTCAGAATTAGTGGATGGTGGTGTGAAAGAAAGAGATTATCTCAAAGTAGCATGAAAAAAGACATCAAGGCTTTGAGATAATTACTGAAAGTGATTCTAGAGGAGTGAGATAGTTTAGATGACCAAATATTTCTAATGGGAATTAGCCTTCTGATCCCCAACCACCCCCCCAAAAAAATTAATAAGAATATCTTCAGAAATTCCTCCCACAATCTTTCCATTTACTTTATTATGTAAATTAATCTTGTTGGTTCCTTATTGTTGGTTCATATCTTGCCAATTTCCATGGGCCATGCAAATTTGGGCTATGTGGTTCTTAGCAGTGGTCAACATTCCTATCTGCTTATTGAAGTCCTATCCTTCTTTGAAGGAACAGTCTCTGTCTGTATCCTTTATAATAGTGGCTTTAACACTTTTTGGTCATGATGTACATTAATAAATACAATTTTTTTTGTCAAGACTCAGTGAATATAAATTACATGCACATGGGCATAGGAAACAAAAGCTTCATTACATTATACACACATGCAAAATATCTGATACTCCTACCTCAGTGTATCCTATCCTATCCTGTAAATCCTGTTTTAAAATCCCTGAAATGATTTTGTGACCAATAATGGATCTTCACCCACTGTTTGTAAAATAACTCTCGGTGAAGCTTTCTTTGATGGTTCCAGCATGCTGATCCTTCAGTTTTCTAATCTCATAAAACTTTTATCATTCTTACAACTTGTTTGGTACATAGTAATAAAGTACATTAATCATTTAATTTGTTTCCCTGTTCCCAATTAGATTATAAATCACTGGAGGGAGGAGACTGTACGCTGTATATTTCTTTGTATTTCTCAGTTGTCTAGCTTAGTACTTCAATGAATATTTGTTGAGTGACTTAATTAAGTTCACACATAAAAATAGGCACATATAACCCTAATGGAGAGGGACAGGAAAGAAGGGGAGAATTCAAAAGTTATGAAAAATATATTTTTTTCTCTTGTCTTAGATATATTTTATTGGAATTTTTCATTTTAAGCATAATCATATTGTCCCATGACATCCTGGGGAAGCTGTGTTTTTCTGTCGAGCATGAATCTCAATCAACAACTCAGATGTATGACATACACAACTTTATTTATATTCTACAAATAAATTTAATTTCTCATTGAGCACCAATTGCAACACTACAGTGCATACTGATTCTCAGTTAACTTGGGGGTTTCTGTGCACTCAGTGTTTTAGTTAGGTTTTGCATCATTATGGCCAAAATACCCAGCAAGAACAACTTAGAGGAGGGAAAGTTTATTTGGGGTCATAGATTTAGAGGTCTCAGTCCATACACAGCAGACTCCACTGCTCTGGGCTCAAGGTGGGGCAGCACTTCATGGGGGGAGGGTGCAGTGGAGGGAAGTTTCTCAACTCATAGCAGCAAGAAAACAGACAAGTGGGAGAAGTACCTTCCAGGGTACTCCCCCAGTGACCCCCCTCCTCCAGCCTTGCTTCACCTCCCTGCAGTTACCACCCAGTCATTCAAACTAGGATGGACTGATTATGTTACAGCTCTCAGAATCCCATCGCTTTGCCTCTGAACATGAACACAGGCATTTTTTTGGTGGGGGGGGGCACTTTACCTCTCAACCATAACACTCAGGGTTCCCTAGAATTGAATCTGGTGCTTGAGGCCTTACATATTAGAGTGACTGCAAATACAATTTGGCCCTGGGTGATTGATTTGGGTGGGGGATTCCAGGGTGCATTACTTTTCTTGTCCAAATGAACAAGAGACCTATATGAAGACTTACGTAGAGACCCTCGTCTCTGTGACGTTCCTTTGGACTTTCTAAATTAATTTCTTCCTTTTAAAGCTTCATGGTAAGATGTTAGTTGGGCAGTATGACCTCATGATAATCATGCTGCTTAGCTAAGTAGAGAATATTCTAGACTGTTGCCTAAGACGTAAATGGTCCTGATGGTTTTTTTCTGGTAACAAATCTTTAGGTAAGACCAAAGCAAAACACCCAAGTCAGACACTTATCAAGCTGCCTGGTTGGAGTATCCTTTTCTTATTCAATGGAGAAGGGATAATTCTTACTGATATTTTTGGTAGAGTTGTTGGGCTGAGGTAATTTCTAAACTAGGAAGAGCTATATAAATCCAGTGTTATTATACTTTAATAGTCAGTTTTCATAAGCAATGCTTGTTAGTTAACTTATTTAAAGCAAGATGAAATCTTTTCCTTAAGATTATTTTAATGAGTCCTTCCATAATCTAACTTTGATCCTAAGCTTATATTTTCAGAAACGTTTGAAATATGAAAACATATGGCAGGATATCTGAGTCATATCTGTGATATTAACATCTGTTAAATTTGCTACTTGATATACCAGTTTCCCCACTCAGTCTTCTAAAAAGAATGATATGAAATCACATTATGATATGATATTCGGGAACAGAGACTCTGTTTAATGGACTTCCCCAACTGGTGATAAAGTGGGAGTAAGGAAAACAATAATATTCTAAACGCTGAATAATTTCCAGCATCCAGATATTTGGAGGCAGATGCAGAAGAAATTTAGTAAAAAGCATAATTAGAAGTAAAACTAGTTTTTACTACTCTGGGCATATTAAAACATTATAAACCAACTCACTAAAATCATAAACTTAGATATACATGACTTCTGTCCTTCCTCCAAACATAATTTTATATAAAAAAAAAAGTTAAAAGGTCATGGTCAAAATACTCATGTTTCCTAACATTAATGCTCTATTAGAGTTTTCAAATCTTGCTTGTTAAATAAAATAGTTAAGTGTTTGTGGCCTCTGTTGAGCCAAATGGACAGAATCTGTTTTTGAACAGGTCTATTATGTATCTATTTGTGCTAACCAATCTGCTAATAGGGAAGAAGAAAAATTGGAACCATTACTCATCTTTTGTCATTGTTTTTTAAAGGATTTTCTAGGATTTTTCAAGAACTGGAAGTGGACCCCCAGAAGGCTGTGAGAAAAGAGAGTATTGACATTGAGAAAACTGTAAACATTAAGATTTTAAAGCTTCAGTTACTTAAACCTTGAATGATTTTTGCCTCTATTTAAATGGGTAAAATTAGCTGAAACAACTATTTGAAGATTCTTACCACTTTCTAGTTCAAGCCTTTGTTATTTGATATTAGAAGTCTCAGCTGCCAGACAATGAAATCCAACTTGATGAATGGCACAGAAACAAGTCAAAATAGGGTGGAAGGGTGGTTGGGGGACTAACTGGCTGTTACCAAATCCTCAAGGATCATTCTCCATTTGGGGGCATATTTGGATTCGAAGACTTGAGTTGTGGATATGAGTTACCTTAAATACATCAATCGCCATCTCCTTTCTTCACTTTCTTTTGTGTGGTTTTATTTCTTCCTTTTCCAGGCAGGCTGTCCTTACAAACATGGCAAAATGGTTACCCTTGAATCATATCCTCTAAGCTCATCGAGTGATTCCTCGCAGAAAACAAAAACCTCTTTCATGACAGTTTCAGAGAGAGTTCCAGAACTCAGTCTCAGAGATGGCTTTATTCAGTTCCTCTCACCAAACCAGCTGCAGACAAGAGAGTAGAATCTATGGGTTAGGTGAGAAGATCTGGTGGTAAGTGGGAAGAAGGGACTCAGATGCCCAGAACCATAGGAGCAAAGGGAGGAAGACCCAGGTACTATTGTCAGAAGGATGTCAGAGTTCATAAAACAACAGATGATCACAGGGTCTGTGCATAAATCACATTAAAAATAATAACTTTCCCCTAAACATCCCCATCTTCACGTTCCGATTAATAAAATTACAAACAGCGCACCCTTAAGACATGAAAGACCAGAATTCGAGTGCCAATGCTCTTACTCAGGTTGCTAAGAAACTGAAAACTTTTGAAAACCATAGTGTGATACCCATTCAAGTTACATACCTAAGAGAATTTTTAGTTGCTTCTCTGCTTTTAATTATTATATACTTCTCTGCTATTAATTATAATGCATGATGGATATGCATAAAGATGAAAATCACTGTGGTATAATCGTATGCGTCCATAAGATAGTTTGGTCAGTTTTATTCCAATGTTGTTCCTCTCTTTTCCCATCTCTCCTCTCTCCCCCTCAATCTCCTTTCTATTCTCCCTTGATCTCTCTCTCTCTTCTATCCTGCCACCCCCTCCTCTGCTCCCCTGTATTAGGGATTGAACCCGGGCCTCTCAACTACCGAGCCACATCACAAGCCCTTTTTTATATTTTATTTTGAGACACGATCTCATTATTAATAACACTGTCATGATTACATGACACTTTACAGAAAAAGTACCCCTGTACTTGAAACAGAGGGGTAGTTATTATATCTATGTTGTGATAAGGTTAAAACACAATTTTAAAGGAGACAAAGCAAGACTCCCAGATTTTGAAAGCACTTAATACCTTGCTATAAATCATAGGATAAAAATCTTGCCCTTAAAATATTCTCTTGTCTTATTCTAAGACTCAGACACAGAGTCACAGAGTCACACGAGTAAATACGCCATTTACTCTTCTAAAAGTAGTGAAAAAGTGTATATGTAAACACATTACTATACAAAACAAATATAAAGTGTTACATTCCAGCTATTTATGGCATGTTATACTTCCATTAAAATTGGAAAATAAAATATAGAGATAGCTATGGAAACAAATACACTTTGCTTGATTTTCTGCTACCAGTGTTTTATAAAGAGAAAATTAACCGTGGTCCAATTCTCACTCTGTCCCTAGTTACTTGTTACTTTGGATTAACTCACTTAATCTCCTCAGGCCTAGTTTCCTCATCTGGAAATTGAAGAAATTTAATTAGATGCTATGTGAGCTTGCCTCCAGCCCTAGAATCCTACAATTCATGCAAGCTTTGAAAATACCAAGTCATGAAATATCATGTTTCTTGGAAGTGAACTAGTTAAACTGCCAAGGGCAGAAGTACATTATTTTAAATGATTTCTTGCATCTAATATGATTACTTGATTCTGTCTAAAGCATTGTAAGAAAATCAGGTCATTGTGCCGATATTTCTGTGATCCTCACGTTGAAAGGTTTAAACTCTCCGATGTTCCAAAAGCACCTAGGTGAACATTTGATGATTCCCTGTACCAAATATCTCACTCCATTTCTCTTCTTCACCTCTCTCCTATCTTCTCTGTTCTAGCTCTTCTACCGTCTTCGTAGGACAGCACTGCAAATTTATTCTCTTTATTCACAAGCTAATTGTCTCTATATGTTGCTCTCCAGGGACAGCACTTGAAAACATTTCCCAACTGGAAAAAAACAATAATAGAAATGGCTGCAAAAGAGAATTAATTTTTCTGTCTATTAATGCAGAAGGAAAATGTCTAATGGGTTGCAGATTTCTTCCTATTTGAATAGCGTGACCGTGACCGATTAAAAAGGAACCCTTCTGTTGAAGTTGCATTTCCTGAGTTCTCTGCATCAGGGCAGGGCCTGGGCTTGGGTGCCGGCTGCCTGGTTGTTTTAGTGTATGGAAAGAGAAATGATGTGCAAAGGGGTAGAGGCTTCAGTGATGGGAAGGAGAACAGAGTTCTTGAAACCATTATTAAGACTAAGGCAGCAAGACTCCACTTGCCTGGCTAACCGTTAAATATTTTTGGCTGTCTGCCAACATGCTTCAATATTTCTTTGAAGCTTTCTTTTACTTACTACTCTGGAATAATTAAAGCGTACCTTTTCATCTTTACTTAAACACACACACACACACACACACACACACACACACACACACAAGTCCATTTTAGTCTGCCATAGACATGCTTGGGGGGAGCTGCAGATTCTCTCCAGAGTACATCTAGGAGAGATCCTAGGGGCAAGACTGGAGCTCCTCGGCTCCTGCATTGGAAGAAATTTCTAGATTCCTGGGAGCTGATCAAATTTACAGAGGAGCTGCATCCCTAGGAACATCTAAAAGTGAAATCAAACCCACCTTACCTGGCCTGATAGAAAGTTGGCATTCCCAATTTGGCATTTTATTTATTTATTTATTTTTATTGGTTGTTCAAAGCTTTTGATATGTCAAAGCTCTTGACAAATCATCCTTCATACATTTGATTCAAGTGGGTTATGAACTCCCATTTTTACCCCAAATACAGATTGCAGAATCACATCGGTTACACATCCACGTTTTTACATAATGCCATATTAGTGACTGTTGTATTCTTCTACCTTTCCTATCCCCTACTATCCGCCCTCCCCTCCCCTCCCATCTTCTCTCTCTACCCCATCTGCTGTAATTCAATTCTCTCCCTTGTTTTTTCCCCCTTTCCCCTCACAACCTCTTATATGTAATTTTGTATAACAATGAGGGTCTCCTTCCATTTCCATGCAACTTCCCTTCTCTCTCCCTTTCCCTCCCACCTCTCATCTCTGTTTAATGTTAATCTTTTCCTCATGCTCTTCCTCCCTGCTCTATTCTTAGTTGCTCTCCTTATATCAAAGAAGACATTTGGCATTTGTTTTTTAGGGATTGACTAGCTTCACTTAGCATAATCTGCTCTAATGCCATCCATTTCCCTGCAAATTCCATGATTTTGTCATTTTTTAGTGCTGCGTAATACTCTATTGTGTATAAATGCCACATTTTTTTTTATCCATTCATCTATTGAAGGGCATCTAGGTTGGTTCTGCAGTCTAGCTATTGTGAATTGTGCTGCTATGAACATCGATGTGGCAGTATCCCTATAGTGTGCTCTTTTAAGGTCTTCAGGAAATAGTCCGAGAACATTGCTGGTGGGACTGCAAATTGGTGCAGCCAATTTGGAAAGCAGTATGGAGATTCCTAGGAAAGCTGGGAATGGAACCACCATTTGACCCAGCTATTGCCCTTCTTGGACTATTCCAATTTGGCATTTTAGTCTTCTATCTCATCATAAGATATCTCTTTTGGGAAGGTAAATTAAACATTCTAAAAAAGTGAAGTATAAAGCAGTTGACACCTATACTATATAATATATAATAATAATAATAATATATACACACTATATATAATATGTATATATACACTATGAAATATATATAATTTAATATAGTATATACATATGAAAATAAAATTAATGAGAACCCTTCCTCTCAAAACATGGACTTTACCACACTGACATTGATAATATTCATTTAATTTTTTAAAGAATATTCACCAATGCCATTTCTTTTACCTTTCCTTTCTCTCCAGGCCTCTAAAAATATTCAAACTGTCACTACATGTACCACCCCAATAATAATGAGAAAATAAGAAAACCCCAAATTCCTTTTCTCTTTAGTTATTGCATTTCTGCATTAACATCTGTTGATGCTGTTTTCTAATGTTTGGATTTAATTCGATCAGTGTTCCTTTGAGGAAGGAAAGAAAAAAAAATAACCCAACAGGAAGAAAAAAATCAATGATAAAGCAAAAATGTCGATAGGAGAATAAGATATTTTTTTTTCTCACATGATGCTAAGTAAAATACATGACGACTTTTATGATTCTTGACTTCCTACCTGTGCTCTATCTAGAATCTCAAAATAAAAAAGGGCTGGTGATATGGCTCAGTAGTTAAGAGGCCCAGGTTCAGTCCCTAATATAATGGGGGTTGGGGGGAGAGAGAGAGAGAGAGAGAGAGAGAGAGAGATCAATGGAGTAGAGAAAAGTAATTGAGGGAGAGAGGGGAGAGACGGGAAAAGAGAGGAACAATACTGGAATAAAACTGACCAAACTATCTTATGAACACATATGAAATACCACAGTGAATTTCATCTTTATGTGTACCCATAATGTACTAATTAAAAAAAAAAAACTATAAATAAATGGAAGAAAGATGAGTAGAGTAAGGGGAAAGGGGGCGGGAGAGAGGAGAAAAGGGGAAGTACTGGGAACTGAATTGGAGCACATTTTTTTTTGCATGCTTGTATAATTATGTCAAAATCAAAATGTTATGCATAACTAAAATCAACTAATAAAAACAAAAAAACCCAAAATACACAGAAATATTCCATTAACTATTTTGATTTCCATTATATTGAGTACATTGAGAACTGTCTGGGCTGTAGCTGCCAACACTTTCTATGGAAATCACGTTAATGTGACAAAGTCCATAAACATGAAGTACCCCAGGACTTAACTTCTGAGTTCAGTATGAACCTTCAGATTTTAAAACCAGTTTTCTTATTACCTTGTCATATACATGTGTGTGGATGTATGCACTGTATTTTCTACTGTTGAATTTGCTGGGGTAACATTTCAAGTTTTTGCATTTCTGTTGATGTGTGAGCCTCATCTATGACTTTCTTCTTATGCATTATCTTTATCTGATTGGGTAGCAACTTTATACCAAATAATTGATGGTTTTCTGGATGATTTCTTGATTATTCATTTTCTATTACATTTAGTTGGACTCTATCATTGTATTTGCTATTTTTAAAAGTTTGACAGCTTTTGTTACTTTTCTAGCTAAAAATGTTACTACTTTTTAAAGTTATTTATTTTATTTTTTAAACGGACACTGTTATGACTAAAATAGGGCTACTTTTGTTGCTTTAGGCAGTTTTAAAACATGTTACTGTTATCATTTTAGTATGATAATTTCATTGTTTAGTTTTATTTATTTTAACTTATTCGGTAATTTCCAATGTGATTTTCTTGTTAAGCTAATAAGTTATTTAAACATGCTTATTTAAGTTTCTTAATGTGGAGAACTTTCATTTTTTTATTGTTGAATTCTATTTTATGCTTCTCCTTCTTGGGGTATGGTCTTTGTGACATTGTTTTTAAATTTTTTTAAATTTATGGAACATACATTTTGTATATATTCTATATAGCCTTAATAATATTAATTTATTGTTATTAATTCAAGATTTATTTAAATGTAAATTATATATGTGTATTTTTATCACAGATAAATTACATATCAAAATTCATAATTTTACTCTGCCAATAATTTCCATATTTAATATTTGTTTCTGCTTATGAGGGAAATGCATTAAAATATTTCCCTATGATTTTTTTTCTCATAATTCTGTTGTTTTTATTTTATACACCTCAAAGTCATTGTTAAATGCATAAGGTGGGTGGTATTATTGTTTTTGTTAATAACATTGTCTTGAACTTTAATGATACTCTGATGATTTTATAAAGTAGTTACAAAAGATGTGAAAGCCAGTTAAAAGCTTTAGTTAATTAGAATTACTTAGCCTTTGCTTGATACAGCTATACAGCTTCTGTTTCCTTACTTTCCATCTTCCTTTTTGATCTTGTTAAAGTCATGTTTTGTCTAGTTGATCCAACTGATAATCCAATAATAAGTGAGCTTACTTTGCTTACAATAATCCTGTTACATTGGATTTATACCATTTTGGTTTTTCTTAGCTTGTTTTTCTTCCTTTTTCTGACTCGCATTAGTTTGATAAAGATTTCTATACTTTTGTCTTCCACTGCTGAAATGGTTTATTGCTGTTTGTTGTTTCCTGTATATTGTTTTATTTTGTTTGTATTTGCTGTTCATCTTTAATTTTTAATACATATACTTAGTTATGAAATTTTCTAAAAAATTCAAATTTATCTAATATTTCTAATCACCTCTCAAATACAATGACCTTAGCATTTTTGGCTATCTAATAACTAACTTCACTCTATTTTATATTGCTATTTCTAGTTTCTCTTTCAAATTAAAAAGTATAAGCAAAAGTGATGACTGATATCATTACTACAATTTACTGGTATATTTCATCAAGACTTATACATTTGATTATTGCTGATGTCCTATTTCTTTCTAAGGGTTAACTTTTCCCTGGAGTATCCTTTAATAATGAGGGTGGTGTTTAATAATAATGGGGGGTAGCTCTCTTTGTACAGGCCTAAAATGACTTATTTGGGGCTCATTCTTGAATAAGGTTTAAATATAAAATTGGAGGCCAATTATTTTCTGTTAGCCTTTGAAGATGCTGTTCTAGTTCCCTGCCATCTGTTGCTGCTGATAAGAAGCTACATTGTCCTCTTTGTAGTTTATCTTTTCTTTCACAGCTTTTATCATTTTTCTGTTTTCTTTAGTTTTCATACTTTCATTACTATGTTTCTCGTAGTTAAGTTATTTATCCTTCTTGACAAGCTAAGTGAATGGTGATCTCCCAAAAATCTTTCATTCTGGAAAATGATCATTTACTATATCTTTAAAATTATTTTAATTTTAGTATTTCTGTCTTTTTTGTGCCATATTTGGGGAAAATCCTTTAGTACCATTAATCAATTGCAAATTGGCTTTAGCTGTATCAGTCGAAAATTTGTCATTTGAATTTTTAAACTTTGAAGTCTTTTTGTCTGAAATGTGTTTATTTTTCACTGTCATAATATTTTCTCACTTTTTGTTCCCTGAAGTTTTTGTTTCATCATTTTTTTTTCTTTCACAAGGACGTCAATCCTTCATTCATCCATTTAAGTCTCCTAAATATACCCAAGTTTGGGTAGTCTATGAATGTTAATATTTTCCTGGGTGAAGTCACGTTTTAACAGTGTGGATGAACTTGGTTGACTGTATTGCTTTAGAATTCCTTACCATGTGTTTTGACGTGTTGGTTTGAAGACATGTTGTGAATGGAGAGTTAAGGGTGTTTTGAGACTCTCTCTCTCTCTCTCTCTCTCTCTCTCTCTCTCTCTCTCTCTCTCTCTTTCTCTCCCCTCCTGCCATGCTTCTCAATTATTGGGAAGCTCTGACCAGTGGGAAGACTGTCTCCAGTCTTCCAGGCCAGGAGTTGGGATTTTGGCTTTGTAATGTCTCTCTGGAGCTCCTCCCAGGTGGCATGTGGAGACACCACAGGTCAGGCTGCATGGTTCATCATCTGGGCTAGAGGTGGTGGCTCTGTCCTTCACCCTCCTCAGGACCCCAAAGTCATGGAAGACACAGTATGCACCTGCAATCAGCAGCTATAGTTCCCTCAGCCTTCTCTCATGGGCAGGGATGCTGAGCTCTGTTCCCCGGTATCAGGGGGAGACATTTTGCCATCTGGTACCCTGCAAGCATCCAACTCCTGGCCCCTGGCCTTTCTCTATGCTGGGAGTGGCCAGCTTGGGCCTTCAGTCCTGCTCACGTTTGGGCTCCTTTCTAATTCTAGTCCACAGAGTTGTTTCTGAGCCTATGTCTATGTTCCTGGTAATTTTTGTTTAATATTTTATTTACCATTAACATGTGTCTGGAATAGAAGAGGATTGCCAAAGACCATGAAAATATTATTTTGACTAGGAGTTTTCATTTTATTTGAATGTCTATTTAGTGACTCTGTTACTTATGATCCAATCATTGTTCTTAAGAGTCTACTCCTGTACCAACTTTATATTCAGGTTTTAAAATTCCTTAAAATTTGGAAAATAAGTTTTCCAACAAATCTGGCATTTTAGCTCACTTATAAAGTATCAATTCCTCTATATACCAATTTTTTTTTGATTAGGAAAGAGTAAAATAAACTTTTTAAATTAAAGTCTTCCTTTGTTGGCATATTTTCTGAGTTGGTTGGTCCTACCCCTTATACACAAATTATATTTTATATGAAATACTCAGAAATCTCATTAAAACTGTGGTTTTCATGGAGGGGGATAGTTTTAAAATTTCCATGTGATAATATAATATCGTTAATATTGATAACAAAGAATGTATTTATTAAAATTATGTGCAAAAAAGTGAAATAAATGAAAAAGTAGAGAGAATACATATTTTAATTAAGCAGTTAGGCGTGTATGACTTATTCATGCAATTTGTTCAGTTTTAGAATACTTTAATTTGGTAAAGCAAATACAGATGTTAGGGTTTAGATACAAGGTGTTCCCCCAAAAGCTCCAAAATTAATTCAGGAATATTCAGAAGAGATATATTATGGAAACTGTAACCTGATTAATCCTTTCAGAGTAGAATGGACTGACTGGGTGATAATTGTAGGTAGGTGGGATGTGGCTGGAGGAGGGAGGCCACTGGTAGTGTACCCTGGAAGGATTCATCTTTCTGTGGCTCCTTCCTCTTTCCCTTTCTGCTTCCCAGCTAACACAAGGTGACCAGCTTTCCTTTGCTGCATGCTTTGACCTCTCCTAAGGCCCAGAGTATGTAATCAGCCGACCATGAACTGAACCTCCAAAACTATGAGCCAAAATAAACTTTTCCACTTCTTAAGTTGTTCTTATCAATATTTTGTACATGGTGATGAAAAGCTGACTGACACAAGAGATCACCTAAAAATAATAGTAGAATCATTTCTCATTCTGGGAAAAAGCACATAATCTTAAAAAATAAAAATAAAAAAAGTTGATTTTTTTTTTTAAAGTATTTGACTTAATGTGGTTTGGGTACAAAATGTCCCCTGAAAGCTCATTAGTGAAAAAAATACAGGAATCTTTAGAGATAAAAATGAGTAGATTATGAGAGCTATACTAAATAGTGGATTAATCCACTTGATGGATTAACAATAATTTAATGGATTAATGGGTAGTAACTGTAGGCAGGTAGAGTGTGGCTGGAGGAAGTAGGTCCTTGGGGCATGCCCCTGGGTTTATATTATACCTGGATCCTTTCACTTAAGTTCTCTGTTTCCTTGTTGTCATGTCCTGGGTGGCTTTCCTCGGCCATTCCCATCCACCATGATGTTCAGCCTCACCTTAGGCCCAGAGTGGTGGAACCAGCTGACCAGGAACTGGTTTGGATATGAGGTCTCTCCTAAAAGCTCATGAATGTGAAAACGCAGGAATATTCAGAGGTAAAATGATTTGATTGTGAGAACTAAATTTAAGAGTGCATTAATGAACCTCTGAAACTATAAACCAAAACAAGCATTTTCTCCTCGTTAGTTGTTCTTGTCAGATCCATTGGTCACAGCAACACAAAATCGACTAAAACTGAAATTAGTACCCAGAGTGGGGTCATGGCTGTGATTATCCTGACCATGTGGTTCAAAAGCATTTGGAACTGGTTTGTGGGATGAGTTTGGTGAAGTTTGGAGATTCAACAGACAATTTTTGTGGTAGCTCAGAAGTCTAGAAGGCCAATAAAACTGCGGACAGTGACGACTGGACTCATGGGGACTTAGGGGAAGGAGAACTCCATCGGAAATTGGCGTAGGGGTTATTCATGTTGCATTCTCACAAAGAAGTTGTCAGCATATTGCCAATGTCCTGAGACTTTCTGGGAGATTGAATCTAAAGATGATGGACTAATTAATGTAGCTAAGGAAATTTTAAGGTAGCACAGCATTCAGGCCAGTGGCACGGATATTATTGGTGGCTTGTGCTCAAGTTTAGTGTGCTCCTCAGAAGCAGGAGGCAGACTAGGAAGATTTGAAAGACTTGCAATTTGGTCAGAAAAGTGTAGGTAAAACTGGGGCCAAAGAGGTTGTGGTTGAAGAGATTACAGCCATTAAAATGATGCTAAGTAATTTACATAGAAGTAATAGAAAAGACGGGTTGAAGGCATTCCATTCAGAAGGGACCATAGAGGGACCCTGCTTGCACAAGGGGAGGGGGAGAGGGGTCAAGGGAATTTTGTCACTCTGCTCAGTCTCCATGGCTCTCAGAGCATGCTGCTGCTGTGGTTCCAGGAGACCTGGCTACGGCTTGAGAGGGTGGCTGACCTTGCAATTGTCCTCTTGATGCTGGTTCTGAAGGAATGCAGGCTACCGAAGTCAGGAGGTCAAGGCACATTCGTTGAAGTTCAAAAGGGAGGCCTGGGAGGCCTAGGAGGTGAGACCAGTGTAGCAGGGTTAGCATCCCTGCAGACAGCCCCTGAGAAAGCAATGTGTGAAGCTGTGAGAATAAAGCCAAAGCTGCCTCCGAGATTGAGAAATGAGAGGTCAGGAGTGTCTGCCAAGAAAAGTGGTGGGAATCTAGCAGAGGCAAGCAAAGGAGATGCCATGTAGGCTGAAAGCAGCAATAAAACTGCAGACAGTAAAGCCTGGACTCATGGTGACCGAGAGGAAGGAGAACTCCACTGCACCAGCCCTTTGGAGAGACCATCACGAAGATGTGTGCCCCGGATGCTGGACTTGGAGCAACTGACCTGGTTTGCCCAGCTGGATTTTGGTCTTAATTTAGTCCCCTCTCTTTTTTCTATGCCTCTATTTCTCCCTTTTGAAATGGAAATGCTTCCTCTGTGCTTTTATGTATTGGATATATTTAATTTGTTTTCATTTTCCATGGGGCTCACAGCTAAACATTTACCATGAGTCCCAGATAAGATTTTTGGAAGTAGATTTTGGGGTAATGCTGTTGAACTGTTAAGATTATGGGGACTCTTGGAAATGGACTAAATGTATGTTGCATTGCAAGATGGGCATGAGTGTTTAGAGGCCAGGGGCAGAATGTTATGGTTTGGATATGAGGTATCTCCTAAAAGCTCATGAATGTGAAAAAGCAGGAATGGTCAGAGGTAAAATGATTAGATTGTGAGAACTAAATTTAAGAGTGTATTAATCTAGGGGACTGGGGATATAGTTCAGTTGGCAGAGTGCTTGCTTTGCATGCATAAGGCCCTGGGTTCGATTCCCTGCACCAAAAAAAAAAAAAAAAAAAAAAAAGAAAAGAAAAAGAGCTCATTAATCTATTTGATGCATTAATAAGTTAAATGAATTAGTGAGTTGGTAACTCTGATCAGGTAGGGCATGACTAGAGGAAGTAAATCACTTGGGGGTATGCCTTTGGGGATTATATTATCTCGGGATCCAGACACTCGGACTCTCTCTGCTTCCTGGTTTCCATGTCCTGAGCTGCTTACCCTCACCATGGTATCTATGAAATATAGATTTCATAATATAGAAAAATGTCGGAAAGACGTACATTTACACATCACATCTAAATTAGTTGAGAAATAAATCATTAGACATTGCTCAGATACCTTAAGTATACAGGTAGGTGTGGAGGCTTCATCTTGCAAGGAAAATTTCTTCTGGTTCACTGAGTATATACTCTTCAATCTTACTTGGATTTTTCTGCTTTAACAATAGCCCCTCAAGAAAGCAACTACAAATGCTTTGGACCTAAATTTAAAAAACAAAACAAAACAAAACAACAAAAAAACTTGTCCAGCTTTTAATTGAGTATTAGGATTTTTTTTGCTATTGAGTTGTAGGTGTTTTAAAAAAATGTTTCTGAAATTAACACCTATCACATGTTTGCAAATATTTTCCATTGCATGAGGTGCCTTTCACGCTGACTGTGGGCTAAGACTTGAATAGGCATTTCTTCAAAGAAGGCATGTAAATAGTCAATAGGTATATGAAAAGATGTTTAACATCACTATCATCAGGGAAAGGAAAATCAACAACAACAACAAGATATTGCCTCACACCTATCAGGATAACTGTGATATAAAACAAAACAGTAACAACAACAAAAAAAATAAAGACAGATGTTGGTGAGGATGTGGAGAAATTGGAATCCTTGTGCACAGCTGGTGGGAGTACAAAATGGTATAGCTGCTGTGGAAAAGAACATGGAAAATTTTGACAAAATTAAAACTAACACCATCATATGATCCAAGAATCTCACTTTAGGTATGTATACAAAGAAATTGATATTGGGATCTAGAAGAGACATCTACATTCCCATGTTAATTGCATTACTATTCACAGTATTCAAGTTGTGGAAATAATTAAACATCCATCAGCATATGAATGGATAAAGAAAATGTGGCACATACACACAATGGGATATTATTCAGTTTTACAAAAGAAGGAAATTATACAGTATATGACAAAATGGAAAAACTTTGAGGATACTGTCTTAAGTGAAAGAAACCAGCCACAAAAACACTCATGTTGCATGACTCCTCATAGGGGTCCCTAGAAAAGTCAAACTCATAAACTCAGAGAGTGGGATATGGCTTCCAGGAACTGGGGAAAGAAGAAATGAGAAGTTGTTAATCAGTGGGCATTTGGTTTTAGCAGAGCAAGATGAGTAAATTCTAGAGATCTGCTATACAACATTGTACCTATTTTTAAAAATACTACATTGTACACTTCAAATCTTGTTGACAGTCGATCATATATATGTTCTTACAATAATAAAATAAAATTTTAAAACAGTGTTTGTCTTGCTATGTAGTTCTACCAAATGAGATCAATGGAATAATTCTTGATCCTAAATATTATTAAATAAATGTTTGCTTCATTTGAAAAAGTAAAAAGTTAGTTGAAATAAACTTGCTGTAATCCTCTTCTTTAAGCAATGCCATCATTTAATTTAGACCTGCTTTTCTTGCAAGCATAGAGACTGGGAGCTAATTGTTCTCTTCTATTTAGATCTTCATTTATGGGATTTTTCTCCTTCCTTCCTTCCTTCTTTCTTCCCTTCCTTCTTTCCTTCCTTTTCTTTTCTTTTCTTTTCTTTTCTTTCCTTTCCTTTCCTTTCCTTTCCTTTCCTTTTCTTTCCTTAGATTTCTCCAAAAGACCAAACAGCACAGTATAGTATAAACATGACTCAAAAGTTCTTACCAACTTTTACACTCACATTTCTACTTTTCGTTTCCACATGATTGCCTGTATCTTAATTTATCTTTCTCTATGAATCAATTCTAACATCTCCAACGTGGTGTTGCCATTGCTTCTTCAGCAAGGCCTGTGATGTGCTTGTGGGTTCAGCCTGGTTGTATTTGAAGTTCCCCTGGCCCAGATAGGAACACAGTTAGGGTCCCTTCTACTAATGGGACCAGTTTGTTCTAGGACTGAAATATTTCAGCTTTGGTTTTGCAGTTTGGGACACAATCAACGGTTACCATTTTCACATCTTAGATTTTTCAGTTTGTTTAGTTTTATTTATGTTTAACATCTCCTCTTCCTCCCTTTTCAGCTGTGAGGAGACAGGTGGAATGACCAGTTTTAGCTAGGTAGTATATTTTTATAATTCTTCCCTCTTTCAAGATTGTCTTTTGGTGACCAAATCAAATGATGACATTGAATGACCTTGTCTCCATCAGAGTTGTGCAAACACTCAGCCCTCCTAGACTTCCTGTTCCAGCACTTTCCCCTTGCTGCTATGCCAAAATGTGAAGCTCAGTGCTTTTCACAATAATTACACTTAACTATACTTTGTTCCATGAAGTTGCAATTCATGAAGAAGAAGAAAAGAACCCTGGGTTTGAGGTGGGGTGATGCAATCTATTATATTTTTAGAGAAATAATCATAAGTGCCTTTGTCTTACTTAGAAAAGATAGGTTAAAGATGTGTTTAAGTAGTGCTTAAATTATCAGAAGTTCTTTTTAAAATATCTATTTGATATAAAAGAGTCAAGATGAGTATGTTGAAGGCTCCTAGAATTCTTGGTTTGTTGACTTGGTATTTTGCTGCTGAGCCAATGTGACTGTCAAGGTGAATGTAGCCAAAATGGTTATTCATGCAATCAATTCAAAAAGATGTGAGAGGCTGAAAACTAGGAGAGCAACTTTAATACATTATTGTGTCGGGCTGGGGATGTGGCTCAAGTGGTAGCACTCGCCTGGCATGCGTGGGGCGCTGGGCTCCATCCTCAGCATCACATACAAATAAAATAAAGATGTGTGTCCACCGAAAACTAAAAAATAAATACTAAAAATCTCTCTCTCTCTCTCTCTCTCTCTTTCTAAGAAAAATACATTATGTATTATGTGTCATTGAGAAAAAAATTATGAGCTCAAATGCATGTCAATCCCTCTGAGGGACTTGGTTTTTTTTTTTTTTTTTTGCTTTGTTTTTTGTGTGCCAATGATTGAACTCAGGGGTGCTTAACCACTGAACTACATCCCTAGGCCCCTTTTAAAAATATTTTATTTAGAGACAGGGTCTCACTAAGTTGCTTAGGGCCTCACTAAGTTGCTGAGGCTAGTCTCAAACTTGTGATTCCCCTGCGTCAGCCTCCCCAGTCATGGTGATGACAGGCATGCCTCACCACACCTGGCCCGAGGGAGTTGTTTTGCTTATTTATTTATTTTTTTAAACAAGGAGAAGTGAATTTTTCTTTTTAGAACAGTTTCAGGTTTACAACATAATTGAGTGGAAGACTCGGAGTAATACTCAAATTCTCCCACCCCTCTCCATCCCCCAATATCAACATCCCTCATCAAAATAGTATACTTGTTACAATCAAGGAAATTATGTTGACATATCATTATCACCTAAAGTCTGCAGTTTACATTAGAGTGACTCTTGGTGTTGTTGAACATTGTCTGGTTTTCAGAAATGTTTAATGTCATAGGTCCACCATTTTGGTATCATACAGAATCGTTTTATTATTCTAAAAATACAGGATTCTCTGCTCACTGTTCCTACTCTCCCTTCAATCCCTGGCAACCACTGACCTTTTTAACTGTTTCCATAGCTTGTCTTCTCCAGAATGTCATAGAGTTGGAATGCTACAGAATGTGGTCTTTTCAGATTGGTGTCTTTCAGTTAGTAATATGCAACTAAGATTCATCCATGTCTTTTCATGGCTTGAGAGCTTACTTCTTTTTAGCACTGAATAACATTCCAGGGTTTGAATGAACTACGGTTTATTTATTCATTCAGCTACTGAAGAACTTCTTGGTTCCTTCCAAGTTTTGGCAATTATGAATACAGATGCTATAAATATCCATGTGAAGATTTTTTGTGTGGATGTACATTTTCTGCTCATTTGGGTAAGTACCAAAAAGTGGGAATGTGGAATCATATGATGATTTTCACTTTTCAGTTCTGTGTCATAAATGTATGTAAGAAAGATGCCCTAGAATATGATGCCCTGTGAAGAAAGGGTAGATAGAAAGTGGGCAGACTCGATGTTCCTTGAAGCTCATTCATGTCAGCATTTGTTCCCACAGTGCAGGGAAACAAGCCCTAGAAGACAGAGATAGCTGATAATAGCTGAAAGACAGAATTCCAGAAATGAAACAGTATTGACCTAGTTTTCTGACACCTGCTTTACTCCTCAAAGTTTCCAGCACTGTTGGAAAAATGATCCTTGGTCAACCCCTGGAATTGGGGACAACCTCATAGTCTTTCTGAAGCTTCATAAGTTACCAAAAAACTCTACCATATATAACCTTTATTCATTTGACTTTTTTTAAAAAAAATATAAGTGAAATACTATTTTATTTGAATTGTATTAAGCATAGTGAATTTTTTTTTCACAAATTTATGGAAGAAATGAAACTTTGAAATTTACAGTTTACATGTCCTAATGACTTATTAAAAAGCATTGAGGGAGATATTTAAGCCCTTACCTGGAGAAATTTTATAAGAGCAAGAGTGACTAAAATGACGACGAAGAGTTCCTCTTAGCTTCTGCTACTTCTGCAGTTGTCTTGGATTCTAAGAACAGCCATACTGTTGAATCTAGCTGCTCAACGTGTAAAATGCTTCATACACCTGTCTGAAAGAAGAGGGTCCTGAAATAATTCTTAACTTTCCCATCTACTGCTACTTTTCTTTTCTTTTATCTTTTCCTCCTTTTAAGAAAAAAATAGTACTTTGGAACAAATTGATTTTGTTAGATAGCACATTGATCATACTCCTAGCCTGAGGTTAGAGCATAACTTCAAAAACAATAATAACTAAGACAATCATCTAATTTTACTGAAATAAAACTGGAAATGTACACCCGACAAAATCATCACTGAGACTACTTTAGGTACGTTTGTGCTTGTACTTTATTCTCAATGACACAGTAATCTACTAAAGTTCCTCTCTCGATTTTTCTCTTTGCAATCTGGAAGAACAGATACACCAGTGATTGTGCTCATTTATAAAAGCATCCAAAACAAAATTGAACCCCAAGGCTGATAAGCTATAAAGATGCTGATCAGATCTGAGCAGAATGGACCATGCTTTGGGGCTCGCTCAGCTGAAGATGGTTCTAGAAGACTGATGGTTTTATATACACAATTACAAACACCACAGCTCTGTCAGATGAAGGGAAACTCATGAAATATGGGGCTGGCCCTTTATTAAGTAAAGAATGGCATTTTGTAGAGTACTTCCTAAGACTTAGTAATTTTTGGATGAAATTAAATTCCCTTCATTCTTCAACAGAAGGCATAATCAAACAATTTTACAATAAAGAAAAAGCCAAGATATGAGACTCTATAATAAAACAGACTATACACACACACACACACACACACACACAAAGACCAATTGATTTTCTTTAATGTCTAAAACTTAGATGAACCTTGTCAACTATATATAATTGTTTTCTATAACCAGTGGAAGTTATAAGCTGTAAGAAAATAAAAACATTTTTTTTCCCAGAATTCCTCTTCAAAGTGGTTGGATATAAGAAAATCACTTGGGATTATTTTCTTTGTTTTTAGAAGCATAAGTAACTAAAAACACAGTTAATATAGTATAAAACAAGATAAAACACAGTTAATATAGTATGTATATATAGTAATATAGTATAAAACCAGGTTGATGTGTAATAGGAGACTGATACTCATATATTAGATATGTTGATCCTTGAGATGAAACTTGAGTAAATTTTCTCTTGGTCATGATGTCCTAGCAAGTGTCATGAATTTGTAGACTCATTTTAAATAAATAAGACCTCAAATTTGTATTGCTGGAAATACTTTGTGCCAAATAAAAAAATTGTTCTCATTGACTAAGTGCATGAGTACGAATGCCAATTTACTATTTTCTGAGTCCTCGCTTTTATTTCACAATTCTACCAGTGAAATGATGATGAGAATCTGTTCTCTTTCCTAGGAGTGGTCCCCTTTATCTTTCCTGCTTGTAGCTGTTCCATGGTGAACCTTTATGCTCAGCTGGACCAGAGTTTTCAGAGTTTGCATGGTTTCTCCTGGCTTCCCACTATTAGGAAACTAAACTGAGCTGGGTGTGGTGGTGCGACCTCTATTCCCAGCAGCTCAGAGGCTGAGACAGGAGGATGGAGAGTTCAAAGCCAGTCTCAGCAACAGCGAGGCACTAAGCAACTCAGTGAGACACTGTCTCTAAATAAATACAAAAAAGGGCTGGGGATGAGTCTCAGTGGTCAAGTGCCACTGAGTTCAATCCCCAAGAACAAAAAAAAAAAAAAAAAAAAAAAGAGAAAAGAAAAGAAAGAAAGAAACTAACCTGGATCCCTCACCTGCATGAATTTAAATAACAATAGCTTCTTCTGGTAGTAACAAGATAATGAAACTAAAATAATTCAGGTCCTCCAAACACCAAATTTAACAAATTGTGGTAGTCTTGGAGAATAATTTGGATTAAAAAGAGGGAAATTAGATACATACACATGCAGGACAGAAAAGTTTTTTTTTAAAAGAGAGATTTATTTGTTTTATAGATGTGCAAACTTAATTTGAATTAAAAAGTCAGAATAAGGATATCTAGAACAGACTGGTTCCTTGCATTTTCAAGTTTTCAGGCAGGAAATAAATAAATACCAATGGATGTCCACATATACTATGTGTATATGTTTAAGTTTTAATAAAATCATAAAGGTGGGGCCCTGTTTCAATAGGATTAGTGTCCTTCTAAGAAGAGACACCACAGAGCTCAAGTACTCTCAATAGATACAATAGATACATTCCCCCTTTCCACCTTGACAAATGTGTTACAATAAACTGAAAGGCCCAATTTTAATTTGTCTTCTAGAATTCCTAGGAGCTCTATGCTGCACCACATAGTCCAGGAGGGTTAGATATCAGCCTCTGGCTGCATCTTGTTCCCTTTCCCTCCCAAGATGCACACAGAGCCCTGAAGGGCATGGGTGGAGATTCCAGCCTGCATCTCCCTCACTACCTTGCTGTTTTCAAGTATTTTTTGCTTCTTTTCAGGAACAAATAAATTTATCATAAGTCTGTAGTTTAGATTTTGGAGAGCGTGGTCCAGTGTAAGAACTCCACATCCTAATTCATGGCATCAGTGAATATGTTACATAATATGGTAAAGAGGAAATAAGGTCCTGTATGGAATTTAACATTGCTCATTAACAGAAAAAAAAATTTTTTTCCTGTATTATCCAAGTAGACCAGAAACAATCACAGAGATTCTTAACAGTGAAAGAGGGAGGTACAGCAGGTGAGATTGAAGTCATCTGAGGAGGTCTCAACCCACAATTGCTATTCCTGGCTTTGAAGAAAAACAGTAAGACATTCCATCATTAGACAACCTGGGCTCATCTGGAGGACGTTTGATGTTAAGTGATACAACTCAGGCACAGAAGGGCAAACACAGCACGACTGCATGGAATCCAAGAAAGCTGACCTAAGAGAACTTGAGAGTAGAATGCTGGTTACCAGATACTACTGGTAACCAGATACTGGGGAGAGGAGCGGGGAGGGGGTCTGGGAAGGAGTTGTTCAATAGGAGCAATGTTACAGTTAGATGGGAGGAAGACGTTCTGGTGAATATCATTAACAAAAGTGCATTGTGCATCTCAGATTAGTTGCAAGAGGATTTTGAATGCAAAAATACCACAAAGAAATGATAGATGTTTAAGGTAATGGATTGCTAATTACCCTGATCACTGCACAAATATTCACATGAATCAAAAATTCCATTTTACCCCATAAATATGAACAGATATGATGCCAATCAAAAGAGCTGAATTAATTAAAAAAAAAAAAAACAGTGGGAGGAAGGAGGTCAACAACCAAAGAATATAGCGAGCCTCAAAACCTGGAAAAGGCAATGAAACAAATTCTTTATCTAGAGAAAGGAATATCAGTCCCACCAGAACCTTGACTTTTAACTTAGTGAAATTCCTGTCTGACTTCAGATTTCCAGAGATCTAAGATTTTAAGACACCAGGTTTATGGTAATTTGTTGCATGAGCAATGTAGAACTAAGCCAGAGGATGAATATATGAGATGCTTGAAAAACTTAGAATGTTATTGAAAACTTCATAGTGTGTAGAATATTCTCTCTCTCTCTCTCTCTCTCTCTCTCTCTCTCTCTCTCTCTCTCTCTCTCTCTCTCCAGGAATTGAACCCAGGGGTATTTAAACACTGAGCCACATCCCCAGTCTCCCCACCACCACCACCACCCCTCTGCTTTTTAAACTTTATTTTTTTTTTTATTTAGAGACAGGACCTCACTAAGTTGTTGAGGCTAAACTCAAATTTGTGATCCTTCTGCCTCAGCTTCCTGAGTCACTGGGATTATAGGTGTGTCCCACCATGCCAAGCAAAGTCTTGGATTAACATTTATTAAAATATAGACAAATTCACAATTAGAAAAAAATGTTCTCAGCTACCAAGTATAAAATAATTATTTGCTTATAAAGTACATATTCAAAGGAAGTCTTGTATGGATGCATGTGTTTAGTTGATGGACATATTAGTTCCATTAATTACATTGGTTGTGCCTTAGTGAATTTTAACTTAAATTTAGATCCTTGAGTTACTTCAAATGGCTTCAAAAAGATTATCATGCTGCAGCGGCATTAACACTTAAAATATGCTATATGCAGCAGTTTATGAAAGCAATAAAATTGCCAAATCCTTTGGAACAGTTTGTAGAACTTACTAGAAGTTGTGACAATTGTTAAATGAGCACTACTTTTCAGTGGCTTTCCATTATTTATCCAAACACCTACTTTCAGAGGAAGCTTATCTAAGTGCTGTTAATACATAATTCTATTAAGAAAGAGATAATAAGTTTAACCAAATAGCAAATGCCGAAGAAATCTCAATATTATCTTTGAAGGGCTTCAATTATACACTGTTAATCCTAAAAGTAGAAAAGTGGTCAAAATTTTGAGCATGGGTAATGAATAATGGCTTGTCTCTGATGCTCTGTACCAGAGCAAGCATCAAGGCTGGATTCAGAAGAGTTTCTTCCTTCCTTCCTTCCCCTTTCCAAAGGAAAAAGAATTTGCTTCCCATTTTTATGAAGAAGAAAGCAGTGGAGAATTGGGGAGGAATGGATCCTATAGTTTACTAGTTAAAAATTCACCTATACTTAAAATGTTGTTCACTTTCCCTGGAAAGTAGTTGTGTGTGTGTGTGTGTGTGTGTGTGTGTGTGTGTGTGTGTGTACATGCATCCAATTATACGGAGAATTCCAGTTTTCAAAAAAGGAAAAAGAAAAGCATCCTCATAACTTTCAGTTTCTGCTTGACCTGGCATATATGGAAAGTTCTATAAAGTGTTTAAAAAAAAGAAGTCCAGAAGATATCCGAGAGATGTTAGAATCTAAATCCCTTTAAGACTTCAGCTTATTAAAATCAAGTGTAAAAATCAGAGTGTTCCTCTTACAAAGAGCAGGCCAGGTTCCCCATCAAAGGCATTTTTAAAACTGAATTTTCCTCACTCTGAGTAGCTTTCCCTTCTCCTCCTCCCATCTTTTTTCTTTCTACTTCTTCTTCTTTTTTTTTGTTTTTTTTAATCAAGTCTAGGAAACCTGCGTGAAGTTCTCTGGTAGCGGGCCTCCTCTTCTGCTGCATGCAGAGGGCTGTCTGGTCTATTTTTAAAGTCTCTGGGGAAGGAGCTGCCACAACTTCCTTGTGAATCTCTGACTCGTACCTGGCAATCTTCCCCTCCCAGGGTCCCCAGGCTGGTCTTCCTCCCTTGCTTAAGAATTTATTATAGATCAAATTATTTTAGGGTTCTGAATATATTGTTATATTTAAATGATACTTTCCCCCAAAGGGGCTCAATTAAAAGCGCAGGATGTCTGTGTGCAGGAGAGCAGGGTCCTCCAGGAGAGGTGTGCCAGGAATAGAAACAGAGGGACTCCGGTGATAAACAGAACCCCGAGTCTTTGCAGGTCACCTCTTGCAAACGTTTTCAAAGCAAGTGAGATTCAAGTACCCCTTCTCTCTCTTTATTGCTTATGGAATTGCAGGCTTTGGAGGATGGAGGTCCCAGCTCCACCCTGTCCCAGGACCAGAACCTTGACCTTGCATTTCTTCATCAGAGAGCAATAAGTGGTGCTTACCTACCTCGATTTTTAATGGATTTAACCTTTAAATTTTTAATATTTGTATGGCATTTTCAAAGATGTAAAACCTAAGTTAGACACAGAAGGGCTCGATGTTATTTCTCAAGGTGTTTTTATTATTTCCACTAAGAATTACACAAAATCGTGGGAGAGAGCTGTGGTCTATTTTTACCATATAATTATGTGGTGGCATTCACAAGGAGAAAAAAAAATCTTTTTTTAAAGTTTTCATTTTTTTCTCTCATTCTCTACCACCTTTTTATTGGCATTCTATGTTAGGGAAAAAGCACCACAATATAACTAGAAAAACTTTATATTTACATTGCTATTAAGTACTACCCATGAATTTCTAATAAAAAAATCAATGTCGTTAACTGATTTCATCAGTCGAATTATTAACTTGCATACTTATGTTATATTTTACTGTTTATTCACTTTGCTTCTTGGAAACGGAATATACCCTTTGTGGTTTTATGGTCACTCATAGTTCACTATAAAAGTTTTTATGTCTAAGAAAAATATTGGTTCTAGTTTTTGTGTTATGGCTTCTTTTTTAGAGTGATCATAAAAGCATATTTTAAATGATTACACTTTGTGAAGTTTCTCTTGCTTCCTGTTAACAGGAAAATTATCTTTATGATGCAGGAGTTGTTCTTGTCTGCTGATATATTGATGGTAGAATAACAGATTACTTTTAAACATTCAAGGTCAATTTATTGTTGTGTTTGTCAATCATTTGCCAAAGGGATTTAGAGACCTATCACCTTGACTAAATTATCACAGACCTTACTGGGCTCCTTGGGTTATGGGAGATTTTCCACGTGTGGTTTGTCTTTCACCTTCTGACACTGTTCCAATTGTTTTATTATAGGAATAGAATTAGGGATGTTGCAGCATGAGATTTTTAGAGCTGCCAAATACAAAGTAGTCTCCCAATATTCACAGGATTACTTCCTTCCTGTAGTGGCTGTGTGCTCAAGGACAGGACAGATAACTCTGCCTAAAATAGGGAAGAAAGGGAATCCTGTTTCCCTTGAGATTAGGGAGGGGGAGAGATTAGGGAGGAACAGGGAGAGAGGAAGAGAAAGAAACATGTCCATTTTCAAAGTAAGTTGCAGAGGCAGAGCAGCAAGGGTTATATTCAAAGCAGACCACTGTTACAAAATTGCAACACCATTGGCCACTTGGCAGCCTCCGCAAAGGGATCTTCATGGAAGCCTAAAGGAAAGGATGCATGATCCCTGCCCTATGTATGCCTTGTCCAGTCACCTGCCATCTGCCACCGTGCACCTCTGGACCGCTCTGATGTCTGTGCCCCACCTGATAGAGAACAAGGACTTAGGGTTACTTCCCCCAGCTTCATCCTCTTTCAGCAGGAAGCAGTTTGGAGATTTTGTTGCCCATTTTCCATAGAAATGGAACATAGACGTTGACATTGGGGAATTGCAACAGTGGTCCACTTTACACTTTAAATATACCCCTTTTGCTGATCTTATTGTTGTTGTACAGGGGACTGAATCCAAGGGCACTTAACCACTGAGCCACATCCCCAGCCCTTTCTAGTTTTTTTCCTTCTCTCTTTCTTTTTGAGACAGTGTCTCACTAAGTTGCTTAAAGCCTTGCTGAATTGCTGAGGCTGGCTGCAAACCTGAGATCCTCCTGCCTCAGCCTCCCAAGCCACTGAGATTATAACCATACACCATGCCCATCCTGATTCTTAAAAAGCATTATCCAGATCGTTGTTTCTCTTCTCCCTTTCAGTTTTCATGCACAACTCAAGCCTGGAGCAATGGTTAACGATCGCAGAGTTTCTGTGTACTGTCTGTTTTTCTGCTTTACCCTTATCTGCTCCGGGAGGATGAGTCTGAAGGACTGATCCTCTTGTTATCTGTGTAAGAAGGAAGAATGTTAGCATTCATATTAAAAGGAAGAAGTATCTTGGGAATGTGCTTCATTGTACAGAGATGCAGAGAATTCAGCTGAATGTTCATATTTCACCAAGCAGCAGACACATAATTTCTTAATTTTTTTTTTCTGTAATACTTAGCTGTTATTCATCTTGGGTTTATGTCCTATTTTGTTGGCTTTAAAGAGGGGATATAAACAGTCTTTAGAAAATATTTTTAAACGCTTTGCAGTTCTTAATGAAATGTGTCATATTAATGCAAAAGCTTCTGTTGCTCACTATTCATATCATCCCATCCCAGTTGATCTTTGTTTTGCTTTTAATAATAATTTATTCAGTTTTTAACAGATTGTAATGGAGGAATAGTGAGAGGGGGGTAGTAAGTTTATGTAGCTTGTGTTTTGTTTTGTATAATTTGTTATGTGATTGTGAGAGGGAGTTTATGTTACTTAAATTGTTTCATACTAAAGTCACAATTCTCAGTGGACTATTAATTGAACAATAGGAAAAGAGATTATCTTATTTTTTAACCATTAGAATACCATTAAAATGCAATTTCAGTGATTTTGAAATGAGGAAATTATGCTACTTATAATCCCTCCCTTTGTTAATCTGCTACTATAACTACATTAAAAAGTATTTTCTTTGTTTTGTCAGGTGTCATGTCCTTAAAAAGTACAATACATGTAGGCAAAAAAACTTGTGGTCTACATTATTAACCAAAATAATTTTTTTTAAATCTCTGGTTTCTTTGTATTAGCTGAGTCTAAAATAAATACTGAAGTTGAGATTCATTTCCTTGAAATATGGATTCAGAGCAAGATATTGGAACACGCTTTAGGAAAAAAAAATCATTAAGGAATGTACATGAAGGATCTATTTCGTATTTGTCTTTGAGGAGAGCAAAAGGAAATCTGCTGCCAAAGATACTGTTTGAAAGCTTCTTCAGGGAAGTGGTGGGAACACTTAATTTCTTAACAGAAAAACTGATTTTAAATGTTGGGGTTAGAAAACCTACTCAACATTTTTTTTAACTGCTCTAGCTTTAATTCATAATTACAAGCTTATTCCAATCTCTGCATAATGAAACCACATTTTTAGACCAACAGCTGTTATCTACTTTTGCTGGTAGCCCTGGGGTATGAATATTTTAATATTCATTTTCTATGTGCAGATAAACTAAATACTTCCTACTGGAAGCCTATCAAATTAATCACAAAAGAATCTTAGTTGCTGTCCTTTCTTCCATAAAACTCATGTTTTAAAGACTGCTCACTCTATGTGCTGTTTTCCACAAACCTGAAAGTGGTTTTAATAGAAGTTACAAAGGAGAAAATGGTGAAATGCATGAATAAATAGAACAGCATGGAAAAGATTAGTGAGAGATGGTGTTTTAGAGATGGGTCCTTCTGTCCCCTTCTATTTTGTTGGGAAATCAGGTATTTTGCTTATGGCAATGTTTTAACAGCTGGTTTGGTTGGAAGGCTGTGAGTTTCACTTTCAATAGTATTAGTTCCTCACATGCAAATGATATAGCCTAAAGGTTAGATTTCTCCTTAGCCCTTCTAGGCAGCATCTCACAAACACCAGTGGTGAGCACAAAGCATTTGGCAGCTTTTGTTTGTGGATGGTCCATGAAGGAATAGAACCAAAAAGTTCTGTAGCCTAGTCAAACCTAAAAGTGTTTACTGTGAAGCAGTTGGTCCAAGTGAGGTAGAAGATCTGTCAAGTCAACGCAATAGTTGCATTAGGTTGGTGGATGTTAAGATTGGGGATGGGCCAGATGCAGTTTCTCACACCTGCAATCCCAGTGGCTCCGGAGGCTGAGACAGGAGGATTGTGAGTTTAAAGGCAGCCTCAGCAACTTAGTGAGACCCTAAGCAATTTAGTGAAACCTTATCTCTAAATAAAAGTATAAAATGGGCTGGGGATGTGATTCAGTGGTTAAGTGCTTCTGAGTTTAATCCCTGGTACCAAAGGAAAGAAAAATTGAGGATGATCTACATGCATTCTTCATATGTTTATAAATTCTGTAGGAAGCTATTTAGCCCAATTCTGCATTCACATATAATAAAGTAATCAACATTTTTATGATCAATAGGAACAATCATAACATAATACAATATCCAGTCGTTTTAAAACCAGTAATCAATATCATGATGTGTATCATTGGCTGATCAAGATCAAATCTCATTAATTTTAAGCCATAACTTCATTAAACATGGTCCAGAGGCCTCGTCATGGTAATGGAAAAAAATAAAGATGGCGGGGGGGGGGGGGGAGCACATAAAATGGTCTGCATGTTGTTTTTCTACTTAGGAGGACCAGGATTCTTCTGTGAAAGCTTATTTGGCCTCAGTGAGCACACATGTGACCATGTCTTCTGTGATCTTTCTTTGGGAACCTGCATTCTTGACTCTTGGGAGAGCAGAATACAAACACTCAGGCTCTGAATTTCCCAGAAACAGATGGCTTCTCCACTTTTGTTAAGTGGATGCATTTCATGGGTCTAGATGGTGAGAGGAGATAGAAGCTTCTAACCCTCTGCATTGCCTGAGACAGCTAACATTTTCATGCCCATCTTTTGCCTGTTCATTTTACCCCTCGGGCATTCCCCTGCGCCTTTTGATGTTGACTTGTGAAGTCCCTGATTGATGCTGTGAAAATTCTCTTTATCTTAATACTGTTTCTCATGTTCCCCTTTCCTTTCTCTCTCATCTTAATAAACACTTGCCTTTCCCTCTGTCATCCTCAGTGGGATGCCAGCCTTCTCCAAGATCTTTCCAGAACACTGCCAGCTTTCCCCCACTCCTTCTTTTAGTGCTCTGCCCCAGTGCCTATTTATGCTGCTTGTACAAGTCCTGACTTCGGTCCTAGAGGGCTCTCCGTATTAGAGTAGTACGCCCTGAGGATATTTCCTAGAATTTACTTAGGAATTATTCTGCACAAGTAGTATGGTAAGCATTTTCTACGCTTTACTTAATTTTTTCATCTCAATACTTTAAGAGGTGTGTACTCATGATCTCCATGCTAGAGTGGAGGAGAATGAAACTCACGTGGGTTGAATAATCTTGTCTAAAGACAAACAGCCCTTAAGTGGAATTTCTTGGAGTCAAACCTGGGCCTGTCCCAGATCTCACACACTGTTAGCATATTTGATTCATATTCTTCCTTTTTCCACCATTGTTCTCAGTGACATTGACTGTGAACTCATAGTTTCAGCATTTTCAGCATCCTACTTCACTGCCAACCGCCATGCTCTAGAATGTTCCATTGTATGCCACCTTTCAACCTCTGAAGTTTCAAAATTGGTGAGCTCCTTTCAAACCCCACTACTTTGCCCTCCATTTCTCCCTTTCTTCCTCATGAAGCCTGCTTCTCAGTGTCTCCTCCTGACCCATGTCTCCTTCCATTTTGCCCATCTTTCTTCTTTCTTATGACTGTGTTACGTTCCCCAACAATGAGGCCATCTCTGATCTTAGTGGCTTCTACATGTCATCTAGTCTCCTTCAGTGTCTTGATTTCAGACAAACCTTCAGTAACAGCCCAACTGAAAATCATTTCTAAATCTACTTTATCCACCCTTCTTCGTATCACAGATTACCACCAGGAAATAAAAAAGGTGGGGGGGAATGATCGCAAGCCAGGCATGGGGTGGCCTGTGCTGATAACTTCAGCCACTCAACAGGCTGATGCAGAAGGATTGCCAGTTGGAAACCAACCTGGGCAACTTTGGGAGACCTTATCTCAAAATAAAAAATAAAGCTGCCTGTGGGTGTGGCTCAGTGGTTAAGTGCCTCTGGGTTCAACTCTAGTACAAAAAGAAGGAGGAGGAGGACGACAACAAGGAGAAATGATTTCTGGAATACCTTTTAGCTTTAAATTCTGTTTCTAAGAAGGTGGAGACTTGAGTGGAGGACACTGCTTCCAGCTGCAGGATGGCACTTGCCATTTCTTGGAAGCTCATCTATTTATCCTCTCTGATTCCTTGTTGCTTTACCCGAGGCCTCGTTCCAAACCAACTTGGACTTCCTCTTTGTCACAATCTAGCTCGAGCCTCAGCAGACCTGTCCACCTCAGGCTCCGTCCCTGACACATCTCCCCTCTGCCCAGCTCCCATACCCAGTCCTATGGTCATTCCCACCTGTGTTCGGGGTTTTGTGCAGTTTTTATGTTGAGACATCTCCCTCTGAAGCTTGCTCCTTTCCTTTCGCATGACATAAGTCTTTGTTATGGCAGGAATTCCTTTCTTCTTGCCTTGAATACCTTTGGTGCTTTCCTTTCTTACAAAGCTCTTTCCTTGATATTGGGCCTTTTTTGGTTATCATTTTGGCTTACCTGTTTTCTATGTCTTAAATGAGTGTTGCCCACCCACTTTATCCATCCTTTAATGAGTTTTTCTTTAATGCTCTAAAATTTCACTCTTGCATTCAGCATTTTGCTGGAATAACAGTCCCCAATAATGGTTTTCTTTCTAGATCTTTCTTTTTTTTCCCATTGTTCTTGACTTTTTCGTAGACTGTGGTATTAGGGAGTTGCAACCCTCTATTAAAACTCTTTTTGACTTGTATGACCTCAAGTTTGCATAACTTCAGATCACGCAAGTCAAGAACTCCCCTCAATTGTGCCCATTTCTGTTTTCATTTAGAATTTTTTAAAAAGTTAATCCTGGGAGTTCTGGTTTTCTCTTTTTGTTGTAACTCTCTCAGAGGCCAGTTCTAACCTCTTCGACATTGACGTTGAATAGAGATTTTTGTGCCCTGAGTCTCCAGTTACATGGAGTGGATCTCCGTCTGGTCTTCAAACCACCATCTCTTTCGGGCCTAGAACTGAAATCATTCAGAAACGATACCTTTTCAATGATTTCTTTTCAGCATAGATCAACTTGCCTGCCACTGGGAGGCACCCGTATATTTTAGTATAATGATAGGACTGGATTAAAAACTGCATTTGTTCAGTGGCTACTAAAGTGCCCTGTGGACAATGGTCCCTCTGATGAACTATTTAACTTAATAGTCCCCCAAATCCCTTAAGCACAGTCTCCCTGATAGTTGTGTTCCCCATTCAACCCAACCTTATTTCAAAATTCCTTTCTCTTTCGTCACTTTCTAGGCAAGGATGGCCAAGACATAGAACTCTGAATAATAAAGTAGGACTGAAAGATTAAAGGGAGGATCTTCCAGAAAAGACCTTCCCTAATTCATATTCCTATTCATCCTTTGTTCTTCCTCTATGTGCTGCAGCCATCTGGGACTTATAAGGACCCAAGTTGGAGTCCAAAGCAACCACTAAGGACAGTGAAGCAGAAAGGCAGGGAGGGCTGGGTCTCTATCAGCATTTATCAGCACCTCCAACTTCCTGGGTGCCTGCCTTAAATGTCTTGTAATATAAGATAAATGAAATTCTATTTGTTTAATTCTGTGGCTGTCAGGATTAGTGTTTCTTGTAGTTCAAGCTTTTCCTAAAGTTATCTATTAATTATTAAGTCAGCCATAACACCAAGTTGAATCAAACACTCTTCCCTCTTCTCTCTAATGGTACTTTTTAGTCAGATGGACCATCTTTCTCCAGGAAATTATGTCCACTCTTTGCATTTTGCTTGTGAGACTGCCCCAGCCTCTCATATTTGAATTTCCACTTTAATTCTTCAGCTAATATGACTTTAGACCCTCCCTACATCATTGTGGATACCACTGCCAGGCTAAACTGAATAAAAGAGTCCTGTTGGGATGCTCATAGTACTCTTTTATATGCTTTAAACTTATGAAGAGTTCCTATATAAACTTATATAGCTCTCATCTAGGGAACTTATATAGAACTTACCCGAAATTTACTCATCCATTAATTAGGCCATTTAATCTCCATCAGTCAGTATCTTTTGTTTTCAACATTTAAGATTGGGGGAATTTAGACTTGCAAATTCTCAAACCCATAGTCACCACCTCCATAAGGGGCCAAATTAGAATTAAGATCCAGATCCTTGAGTCAGAATTTGATGCTTTTAAAAATCATATTACTGTTCTCAGTTTATTTTTTCTGTTCAATAGCCTACTGCAGTTACCAACAGGGTCCTACATCAAGTATATTTTGTGTATTTATAATACATTTCCCCATGAACTTCCCTATCCTACACACAAAGCTCTTTTCCTTGACTCCTCACTTTAGTCAGATCAATCTCATACAGATTTCTAAGGCTACTTATGTCATTTATCCTGCTTGGCGTCAACAGTTCAAGATCTGGCTCAAATTCCAACTCATTCACACAGACTTTTTTTTTAAAACCTACTTTACTTTTATATTTGCATAAAACGTCTTTGCTTTTGATTTTATACACTCTTTTATTCCAATATTACTTTTTAATAATTGTGTGTACAAATGTTCCTTGACTTATAATGGGAATGTAACCAGATAAACCCATCTTGAGTTGAAAATATCACAAACCAAACATGTCCTAAAACTTCCTAACTACCCAACATTCTGGCTGAACAACACAGTCCATTCATTGTAGGGTTGGGTTGTTCATCCTCATGATCTTGGGGCTGACTGGGGCCTATGGCTTCCTGCCGCTGCCAAGCCCAGTATTGAGGGAAGTGAACCAACTAAGTAAGGATCATCAATGTTACAAATTTTATTTAGATTTAAACTTATCCATGGGGTATACAAATACTTCACTCTACCCTAACATAATTCTAAACCCATATTATGGACTGAAGGTTTATATCCTCCCCAAATTTACCTCCCAGATTTTGGGAGGTGCCAAGTCATGAGAATGGAATGTCATGAATGGGAATAGTGATCTGATAGCAAGACCCACTGAGTCCTGTTCCTTCTACCATGTGAGGTCACAGCAAGAAGACACCCATCTGAATACCAGGAAGTGAGTTCTTACCAAGACACCGACCATAGCAACACCCTGATCATGGACTCCACAGCTTCTGAACTATGAGAAATAGACGTTTGTTATTTGCTGTTTGACATTTAATCCCCACAGTCTCTACTGTTCTTTCATAGCAGCCTAGATTGACTTGGACAGCGCACCTATTGGGAACTCTTGGAAAAACCATTTCTCGATTCTTCCTCCCTATCTCTCCTTCTTCTCTTTCTCTCTACCCATTTATTTTCCATTGTTTAAATTGCTGCATGATGAATGCTTTGGAGAGATGCCGCCTTTTTTTACAGTTGTCACACAGCCTGATAAATTACCAGCCTCATCAGTTGACTCCAGCCTCTGGGATCTGTATCTTGTTCCTATTTCTCCATTATCTGAATACATCAGCCCACCTTTACTGCTCTAAAGACTTTCAAAATAAATGAATGAAAACATCAGAAAAGAAACAAATAGAATAAGACTCTCCCAGTTTTTTTTTTTTTTCTTTCCTTTTATTTTATTTTTTTGTGGTGCTGGGGATTTAACGCAGGATCTTCTGCATGTGAGGGAGCACTCTACTAACTGAGCTATATCCCCAGCCCTCTCCCAGTGTTTTTATGTATGGACATCCATATCTCCAACTACAGGCTGTGGAGTCAAATATTTAAAACTCAAAAATGTAGAAAAAGAGAAGCAGAATACGTTATAGAGTGCTGTCATAAAAAGGCACATACAGCCTAGATGGGCTCCATTTTAAATACAGCGAGTCGACTTCAAAACTACTATTGAAAACTGCGTGGGGCCACGTCCTTTGTGAGTACTTCACAGCGCTGGCACACATGTGTAACATGATGTATGGGAAACTGGGTTGGATCAAGACTCATGTTTTGCATTCCATCTCTGCCTCTGGTAACTATCTTTTATTTTAAAATTAGATTTAATAAACAGGCTTCCAGCATTAATTATGTGTTAGATGAGGTAGCGTGAGATGAGCAAGCACACGCATAAGATTTCCACAAAAGCCATCAGTAGAAGCTTTGTGAACGAGATGCCATGCACGCTCTCATCGTCCTGAGACTGAGCGACAACACTGAAGAGCAGGTTAAGGTTGATACTGGACTGATGTGAATAATTGCTAATCTGAATAACCATGGAAGGGTCCTATGGTGGAAGTGACCCAGCTCTCTTCAGTGTTGGTGACTTCTTTGTCATGTGAAGTCTAGTTCCTGCTTACTTCTCCATCATCACGACAGCCCCCTTAGCCCTCTCTCTTCATTGCAGTTGGGCTTATTCACCTCCTGTCTTCAGTTAGGAACTCTCGTTAAGCCTGTGTCCTCTGCAAGTACAGGGATAACCATCTTTGTTTTCTGTCTTAGTCTGTTTGATGCAATGAAATGCATCAACCCAGTCTAGGAATTTTAAGCGACCCTTTAAATTGTGTGGCGAATATCCAAACCCCTGTACACATGTGTATTTTCCTGGGAAAAAAAATAGCTACGTTTTTTTTTTTAATCTCTTTCTTCAAAGTGTGTGTTTCAACAAGCATTTTCCATGGCCAGTAGCAGCAACTAGGACATTTCCCAGTTTTACTGGTGATTGAGTGGTCCTCCAGCATCGATAGTTCTCACTCATAGACACTCCTGTGACAACTCATTGCACAGTTTTTGTGATGACTATCCCATTTCCCATGGTATCTCTTGAATTATTCATGTTCATGGAGGGTGTGGTCAACACACTCGTTGTCTTTATCTCATATAAAGGAGCTTTTCCATTTCTCAGTCTTGGGGAGTCTGCAGCTCTGTCCTTCATGCATAACTGGAAGCAGTCATAGTGCCTTGACTGTGGCCAGTCCTGATGTCCAGAAGCAAATCTAGACACAGTTTTCAAATGCTACGTTGGTTTGGATGTCTATCCCCCTCTCTTGTGGCCAATAACAGAATGAACTTTACCTATACCCCACACATTCAGGAAATTATTTGCTCATATTCCCTCTACCATGGGTTTTATCTAGGACAATGGAGTAATCTACTACAAAGTATAGACTTTCTGACTTCAAGTGTATGAATAGTTCCTGATGTTGGCATTTGTCTATCTCCAAGACATCCCAAACATTATTGTGGCATGCTTGAACTCAAAGATGAATGTATTTCTTAATCATCCCTGGAATGAGCCCCTTCTAGATTCTACAAAAGTTTTAAAACCATGGTGGCTGACAAATTTCCTGGTTTTCATGTTTGCTGATTCACCAGTACAAAGGACTTCAAGAAGCCTAGGCTTATCTGTTACCATGCTTGTCTTCCCATCCAGAGAGAACTCAACTTCTCCAGTTGCTAGACTTCTGAGAAGTGTTGGTTAAAACTAGTGTTTATTTTACAATATTTATAGGGAGGTCATTAAACTTTCTCAGTATAGTGAACTCACACTGCAGAGTAGACTTTCAGCTCCTATTTGCCTCATCCACTCCTACAGGCAATTTCTCCTGTTCACTCCTACAGTTCCCAAATTGATCACAGCCTTGATGGGTTGATTCACTGTCTTTTGTTCTACAAACTTAACAGGCAGATGATCATAAAAAACTCAGATGCTACTAGAACTTCTCCTTAAAGAACTTCTCCTAAAGTCTTAGCCTTTAACCTCTAAATACAACCCATGCAAAGCTAAGCTGCATCTTAAGTCACATGTGCATGACCACATTCAAAAGAAATGCCAGGCTGGCATCCAAAAGGGAATGGGAAAAACAATTTAAATCTAGATTATAGAATATGTATTAAATGGGGATTATATTGCATAATGCAGAGTAAATCGGCTTAAAAATCCTACATCAATTCTTCTCAAAGGTTTCAAGTATTTCCTTGATATTTTGCAAAAACAAGAATAATTAATGCCCTAACTGAAAAATAAAGTGAAAACTAACAAAATCCAATAAAATATCATAGGCAAGGTTAATATGTCGGTCAGTAATTTCCAACTGTGAATTTTATTTCCTGAATATAGTATGATTATTCTCTCTGATTAATAGTAAGCAAACGAGCCTGGCACTTGCCTGTAATCCCAGCAGCTCTGAAGGCTGAGGCAGGAGGATCATGAGTTCAAAGCTAGCTTCAGCAAACGCAAGGTGCTAAACAACCTAGTGGGACCCCTGTCTCTAAATAAAATACAAAATAGGGCTAGGGATGTGGCTTAATGATCAAGTGCCCCCGAGTTCAATCCATGGTACTAAAAATAAAATAAAATAATATAAAATAAAATAAACAAATGTTATACTTGCGAGCAAATTAACGTGCATTAGTCACAATAAGCAATTTTATCACTATTTTTTGTGTCCTGTGGAAAATTCCATTTGCAAATATTTGAAAATTATATCTTTGGGTCTTTTTTCCTATTTCTACAGAACTATCTCATGAAAGTTGTGATTATTTTCATTGCATGAAAATTGATGAAGGCAATGTATTTGGGCCGGTTAGCACAAGTTAATATGAAAGATGATATGAAAAGATGAGCTAGGCTCGTGCTGGTTTCTTTTCAGATTTACTCTGCAGAATGATTAACTTTGTTGGATCTAGTGATTCTGGAAAACTCTATCCTGCTCTCCTTCAGGATCCGCCTGAGTATAGCTCCTTATTCTTTCTTCCCATACAATATGCACCATCTCTTTCCCGCTTAACAACAGGTCCCCGTGGGTGAGAGCAGAGGACTGGAGGGCATGGAATTATTTTGGGAATTGGTCGGATCAGAAAGAAATAGGATAGTGGTGAGGGCAGGGCATGCAGTAGGAGACATATGTTTACAGAATGTTGTGGACGAGGAGATCTAAAATAGAAGCTGGAGAGTCAAAATTAATTGGAGTGGGCGGAAGAAGTGAGAGGTAGATACCAACAATTACATCTTTGGTGGGGGCATGAGTACACCCTGAGGGTCTGCAGATTCTTGACTTGCTAAAGAGCTGAGAGATGTGGGACATATCGCCTCAAATCTGGACTCCGGGCCTGCTTGACCGATAGTGGAACTGATGCTCTACAGGTTTGTGGACCCAGGTCTTAAAATACTGACCATTTCCATCTCCTATATCTCAGCTAAATCCAGCCAACCACATGGGTACAAGTCCAAGAAGTCAGTGGAAAGGCCACATGTGGGTATTCTATTCCACAGTCCCAGTTGGGTTTCTAGCAAACAGCCAGTATAAGCCACTAGATATGTGTGCAAATGAGCCTCCACCAGACTCTACTCTGTAGCTGGCCATTTTCTGTTGCTATAGCAGCCTCTGAAAGTCCCATGTATGAAAGTCGTGGTCCCCAGGGAAGTGCTATTGGGAGTTAGTAGAACTTTTAAAGAGGTGGGACCTAGAAGGAGATCTTTATGTTACTTGAAAGGGGTTATAGGATCTTAGCTTCCTCCTCTCCCTCTTTTTTCTTTCTAGCCAAGAAGTAAGTGATTTTTCTCCATCACATCCATGATGTGCTTTCTAACCATAGGCCCAAAAGCAATGGAGCCAATCAGTCATGTTGGAACCTCTACAACTGAGTCAAAACAAACCTTTTCTCTTTTTAAGTCATTTATCTCGGGTATTTTGTTATAGTGTCAAAAAGCTGATTAACACACCTACAGTATTTAGTCTCCCCAGCTGGGGACCCAGATATCATGGACAGAGGCAAGTCATCCCTGCCACATCTTTTCTGAAAATGTTGAGTCCCTAAATTCATGAACAGAACAAATGGTGGTGTTTTTATTATGATGTGTGGAGTGGTTTTCTGTGCAGAATAATAACTAGGAAACCATTATTATGCGCAAGCATACCATTAATGAACATTATTCATCTTCCCTTAAGTGATATAAATCATGAATGTAGAACTGTGTATCAAAAATGAATAATTTGAGTCCTGAAATATAGAAACTTGTAAATGCTTGACTATCAGTAGGTAAAATTCCCTTTGAATCAGAAAATCTTTTCTAGAAATAATGAAATTTTTTCTCTTGCCAGAAAACCTGACTGATTTGTAAACAGACCTCCAAGCATGAGCATACGTCTTTGATAGTACCTTGATATTTGCTATTCCCCTGTTTATGTCTTGTACTTTGGTTCTCTAAGCATTTTTGATAAGGGGAACTACCAAAATCAGTAGATTGCAGCTTGTGGCTGAGGCGTCCAGATAGTTTAGGTGGCCAGCTTTGAACTCCTTTACTACTGCAAAGTTGAAAGAAATTGCTTTACTTCTACCAGTAAGTTCTTCTGCCAGATTCAACGTGTGCATTTCTAAATCACTTACATATTTTAAAGGATTAAAATTAAAGATGAGATTAAAAACTTTCCTCTTGGCTTCAAAGAGGGAATCAAAGTCTCCCCAGCCTGACAACCTCCTCCACTGTTTGGAAAAGGGGAGGAAAGAGAAAAAAAGAATTGCTTGAAGTATTTCTTTACCTCTTAATCTTTGGTTTTTCTACCATGCTCTGGAGTAAATATTGAAACATTGAGGTAAATTGGGACTTTTGTCTTGGCTTCGCTTGTACCTAGAGTGACATGTAAGCAATTGATACTGAACTATTTGTCCATTTCTGAATTTGGCTCTGGCTCCAGCTCTTATGAAGGTGGTTAATTGGACATGTTGTGGCAGAATCAATTTTGTTGCCACAACAGTAACTTTTCCCTGATAAATTTTTCTTCTCTCTGGAGATTTCAACACTTCAGAAGATGATATACATAACTTTTGCAAAACAGTGGATGATAAGGTTTCATGCAGGCAATGGAGCCAATGAACCCCAACATGTAATTATGGAGGGAGGACGAGGGAGCTTTCAACACGCTTGCTCGTGGCAGAACTGAACGTGGAGAGAGATGTCAGGTTGGGGTTGAGGTTCAAAGGTAGGAGCTGGTTTCTAGCTCTGCAGCTGCTGTAATTACACAGTTCTTTACATTGGAACCATTTATCTTCTGCCAACTCTGGTAATTAATTTTGTCTTCAGTCAATGGAGGGGGGGATTGATCTTCTCTTTTCATTTTCTCACGCAAATGTTTACCAGTGTTGAAATGTGGAATGGCTTTTCTCCTGTTTTACAGGTATTTACTGGAATCTGAGCTCACCATCCTGAATCCATGACTAATGCAAGTCAGAACCGAGTTTATTGGTGACTTCCATTCTTTTCTCCACAGAGATCAAAGTTTACCAAAGTATACACTGATTAGAGGTCTTAAATTATCTCTAAGCCTATATGTATGTAAAGCAAGTATAGCCACCTATGCAGGTATTAGTTGCATAAACAAGGAATACAATCTTGTGCAGGCATATGCTTTTTAAAAAAAAAAAAAAACAAAAAACAAACTTTTTCAATGAACTTATTGTCTGTGTGCCTATCATAGTCTTTAATTCAAACACTTCCCAGTGGCCTTGCAGATTTAAGTTACTACTTATAAGAAGGCTCGCTGCTGGGCACCTCTATGTCAATTTCCAGAAAACGTGGGCCCTACTTTCAAATGTTCTCACTCTCAAAGTGATTTACTTTAATTTACTAGGGATGCCTTTGGATGTAATTTACCTCCAAAGTTTGGAAACATTAATATAAAAAAAAAATTAAAAAAGGATAGTTTCAATGGACATGAGAAAATTTCAATGAACTGAATTATAATCTATATTTTGGTTTTTATAGAATATCTCTGTGAATTAAAGACAGCATGTAATTTTCATTTGATTTATTTCTTGAGCCTTCAAAGCCTTTGAACTTGTACCCATGTCAGTCTATTTGGGCTGCTATAACGGAATAGCATGGTCTGGGTGGTTTATGAATAATGGAAATTTCTTTCTCACCGTTCTGGAGACTGGGAAGTTGAGGGTCAAGATGGAGGCAGATTTGGTGTCAGGTGACGGCGGCTCTCTGGTTCTTAATGGTACCTTCTTGCTGTGTCCTAGGGGAAGCAAGTTCCCTTGGGGCTATTTTATAAGATCCCTAATCTAACTCACAAGGCTCTGCCTTTGTACCCGAATCCCCTCTCAGAGGCCCCTCATCCCAATACCACCACATTGGGGAGTAGGACTTCAACATATCAGTTGGGAAGGGGGAATACAAACATTCAAACTATAACAACCCATAAAAAAACCACAGTGGTTGAACAAAATAGAAACTCACCAGTGAATTGATTCCAAGTAATTAGATAAATCCAGAGTATTTGATAGGCAAAATGTGATTGGGTTTGAGGATGAAAGGAAAATTTGGGTGTGGCTGGGGTTGAGAGAGAGTGAGGAGAACCTATAATTGAGCAAAACCTTAATTTTGCATTTTTTCTACAGTGTTCAATTAATTCATGCATGTGCTCCTATCCACACCCCTATGGGGGATTTTACACCAGAAAGCGGCTTTAGAAAACACCATTCTTGCATTTGCACTCCTCAAACTTCAAGGTGAAGTAGAGTCTCTGGGGTTAAAATGCAGATCCTGTTTGGGCAGTCTGGGGTGGAGTGCAAGGTTCTGCCTCTCTGTACCTTGGACCTCCATTTGAGTGCTAAGGAGCTTGTCCACTCTCCACTCTTCTTTAGATGAGCCCAGTGAGAGCTGGAGAGAGGGACCTTCCCCACATTATGCAGCAGCTCCTTCGTGCAGAGAACCAGGTTTTCTGATGTCCCGGCTCAGCATTTTCTACATAGACCAGAATCTCCCAGTCTGGTTCTGTCAGCATAAAGTCACACACACACAAACACACACACATCATGATGCTCTTTGCAGAATACCTTTGGACACTCAACATGTTCAACTACATTCAGTGACTTTGTGCTGAGACAAGTAGCGTCTTATAATGGAGTCTGGTATTCCTGGTATTCGAGATTCTTTATTTTATTTCAGCAATGAACACATTGGTTAGCTCAAGAGGAGATCTAGATTTTATGGGTACGAAATCTTGCATAATTTGGAGACTTCTCTTTTTAAGAAGGTCTTCAAAAATCACAACTATAAATTAATACAGAAGTCAATATTTATGTACAACGGGAGAAGAAATGCCGACATGGATGTGAAGAAGTGGAAATACATGATCCTGTCTCCCAAGACCACTTGAGGCAATTTGCCACAAGGGCTTAGAAAGCACGCTTCCTAACTGCAACCTACCTTCCCCACCTAGTTCTCACTCCCCAGATTTCCAAGAGCCCCTGTGAGTGAGGAGTCCTAAGCCTTAAGCTTTCTTAGCATCCTGTTCTGGACTGCAACAAAGGTTGAGAAGTGGGGAGATGGAGTGGGCTTTCTATATGCTCTTATTTGCTGGAGTGGAGTGATAAATAGGTCCTTAGGCACTTCATATCCAGTTTAAACCAATTTGCTTTTCTTCCCCAGGGTTAGATCTCTTGAGATCCTAACCCAGACACACTTGCTGAGAGTAATAAGGGGCCTTGCATTAATGCTCACTCACCATCACTTGGAGGCTGAAAAAGAAGCTAACTAGGAGAGCTAAACGACGTAGCCAGCCCCCAAGACAGCAGAGCCATAGTTAGATCTTCCTTTCTTTGGAGTTCTACCATTTCCACTGTGTTCTCTTACCCTCACTTGGACCCTCCAAATTTTGACCCAGCTTTTGAACCTTTGCTAACTTCCACACATTAGTTCAATGGAAGGTTCATGAAAGTGGTCGAAACTACCAAAGTGAACCATAAAATACATATCTAAAATGTAGTGGACCGCTCTACGCTTGTGTTCCAATTCTCATCTGGAATGTCCTAGATGTTGACACTCTGAAACTACTTTAAGTTCACTCTTTAAAAATACTTAAGAATTTTTTTTTTCAAATTACACTTGCTCTGCTTTATTTTGTTTGATATGCTAGATAACCCCCTCGTGTTGCAGTTTCTTATAGTCTCAACACCACAAAAATGATTAAGCTAAGTTTAGTTGAAAGCATAATGGATATTAAAGATCTTCTGAGAGCCAAAGTTAAGAACATTACACATTTATTTGGTATTGACTTTATGTGATGAATCATAGCACATCTCGAGTAATTAATCTTGTCCATTGGTATTTATTTAACTGGGATATACAGTTTCGTTATAGTGAGTGTTTAATGCCAGTTACAGTGGATGCTGTTTTGTATATATCTAAAATTGGCTTACATATCAGGATGATTTATTTAAACTAGACAGAAACCCACATTCATTTATGCTATGGAAATCAGATTTGATTTTCTTTGTAGCCATGTTAGAAAAAAAAAAATCTGATGGAATCATTTAGTCTCAGAGCTTTGCTTTAAGAGTGATTTTCTCTGGGAAAAGAAGGGGGGACCTTCTGTTAAATTGGGGATCTGGGTAACCAAGCATCTCTGGGAGGAACAAAGGAAAAGAACAGAGGGGCTAATTGTTTAATTAGTAAATGTCTGCTTGGTTAATGACATATTAATGAGTTTTTAAGACCGTCATATCATTTACCATAAAAGACCCATGTGCCTATCCCTGGATGTACTGTATAATTAAGTAATGTGGCCCAGAGGAGTTAATCATTTAAAACCTTGTCATCTCTTTCAAGTTTGCAGATAGAAAAGGCAGCACAGAAGGCACCTGCCAGGTAGAGTCAGGGTGGCACATCATTCTGATCTAAATTGTCTCTCTGCAACGGTTGCATTAGTCAGATGTGTGCCCAGAAGCCGATTTTTTTTTTTTTCTCTCTCTCTCTCTTTTGACAACTGGAAGAGCTAAGATGTTGCTGTTTGCTTCTTGGCATTCAGTTAGTGGCGAGAATGAGTTTGCAGAATGGGGGCCGTGTGAGCTGCTTTTGAGTACTGAAAAGAGTGTGGTGGCTCAGAGGTCTCTGTGATTCTAGAATTGTGCTATTCAATATGGCAGCCACTAGCCACACGTAGCTATTGAAGTTCAAGTTAATTAAAACGAAACACAATTAAAAATTCATTTTTTTTTTCAATCGCAGTAACCACATGTCAAGTGCTCAATAGCCACACGTGGCTAGTGGCCATTTTATTGGTAACTTAGAACGACATTTCCATCACCACAAAGAGCTCTCTTGGACCAGGTCCTTGTTGAATGCCATTGGACATCAACAAATAGTTGCCCTGCTTGCTTCCACTTCCACCCCTGAAGAACTGAACAAAGAAGGCGTTTCAGACCCTCCAAGGACTATAGGACTAGTTCATGCCCCTCTTTTCTTGGGGCAGCATCCACACCCATTTGTTTAGGGTGGGAGAGTGAAAATTTGCCTTAGCACTGAGTACATCATTTGGGGGAGACAGATTATTCTTCTATTGATAAATTACAGAGATTAGAACCACAATTAGCACTATCAAAGTTTCCAAACAGCTCCTGGTTTTACCCTGCTTCACCCAGACCCTTTAGATCTGCCTGTTGCAGACGCATGGAACTGAACTCAAGTTAGAAAATGCAGTTTCTCTGTTCCTGAATACGTCAGTGTTTTTTTTTTTTATTTTTATTGAAGTAAATTCTGTATCCAGAAACTTTTAAATGCACTAATTTACTTTTGCATAAGTAAAAGTTCTCTAAAGGGGTTATTTTGATCAGATCTGTGCCCTATAATCAGGTTTGCATTCATATTTCCTCTCTCCCTGCCCCCCATTCCTCTTGCTTTTTTTGATACCAGGAATGAACTGAGCCATGTCCCCAGGCCTTTTTAATATTTTGGTTAGAGACAGGGACTCAGGTCTCATTAGGTTGTTTAGGGCCTGCTTAAGTTGCTGAAGCTGGCTTTGAATTTGAGATCCTCCTGCCTCGGCCTCCCGAGTTGCTGGGATTTCAAGTGCACACCTGAAATTTCTACCTCTTTGTATATCAGGTGAGACAGGTTAGAACATTGCTCACAAAGTTCACTCTCCTCTACTGAAACCATGGGGAGAGAATATTTCTGCTTCCTTTGGTCCCATGACTTGCTTTGCCTGGATCTAGGTTTTGGATCAGTGCTTCACTTTGTTAAAAATGGATATTATCAGATGAGATTCAAAGAGAGGTATTCCCCTGTTGACTTTGGGAGCTTGCCTTTTATCACATGAGGAGCGGGTCTCAAATAGGTATTTCAAGAGAATGAGAGACACGTGGAACAAGCTCAGTGCAGGCCAACCTAGCTCCGCCCATCAGCAGCTGGCCTACAGATGTGCGGGTGAGAAATACGCTTATTTTTATACAGCACTGAAATTTTCAATCTGTCCATAGCTGAGATGTCAGCCAAAACCTTCCTTTTAATTATCAGCAGGGCAATGCTGGTTGTGTGTGTCGCAGAGGAATTTAGCACATTGCCTGGTCTTTCTGGATTTATATGTTAGTGATTATGTGACAGAGCAGGGGAGTACCTACCTCCCAAGTCCTACATTTACACACCAGCTTTGGCAGACAAGAAGATCACCCTTGTGATTCTGTTTGGGATGCAGAAGGTGAAAGCCTTTGATATTATGGTGCCTGCCATTGCCAAGGAGGCTAGAGGTGGTCATTAGGGAATTTTATGAATATCCTATTTCTCCTCTTTTCAGAACCATGGTGCGTTTGAAGGCCTCCATTCTTCTTGAAGGTATCCTTGATATGGACAAGAAGTTCTGAGCAGATACCACATGTGTTATGTGTCACTTTTGGGTAGAGGTCCTAAGTACTTGTGCTCAGTTTACCTTCTCTTTGCTCTTGCTCTTGTAGCTTGCTACATTCTAGATGGTGTGGATTGTGCTATGAAAACCACGTTCAGAGCTGATGGACGGGTAGCATGAAAAAGAAATGTACATTTACTCTTCTAACCCACAGAGATCTTTTGTTAATGCAGCATAAGCTAACCTATCCTGACTTGCATTTCCCTATATGCAAGATGACTGAAATCTAGTGAAGGAGATCAGACAGATTATTATCCAAGGCAACATGAGGATGGAACCAAATAGAGTGTTCAACTTCCATTTTATCTGAATGACGAAAAAGAGAGAAATTGCTTTTGACCAAGGTGATCAGAAAAGATGCAATCAGAGATAAATAACATGAGCAGTCACTTGAATTTGAAAGGTTCTGGGTTGACAAATCATGGGGAAAGAATTCAAGAGAGATGAAATGGGAATGATGTTGAAGAGCCCAAGGGAGGCTTCCAAAAGGGAGAGTAGACAGATGGGCTGGCAGTCAGCTCTTCAAACCAGGGTTACGGCACAGAACAGAGCAGAAATTCAGTACAGAGCAGGCTGCTGTGACTTGAGTGTAATGGCCAAGCTATGACGGAGCTATGGCAGAAGGCAAAGAGGCTTCAATCAGACCAAGGCATTTCAGCTGTTCCATGGGCACCGAGAGTCATCACTGTTTAGTGTGTAAAGCAGGTTCCATATCACAATCCTGTTTCAAGGGGGTGTTCCAGCATGGTCCGCGTGATTAGCAAAGGCGACAAAGAAAGTGGTTTCTAGAACTTTCTCTCCCTCCTGTTTTGGCTAGAAGGTCCGGTGCAACCATTTAACAATCAGATGCCAAAGGGCTAAAATAAGATTCGGAGATGGGAATATAAAAATCAATAGGCGCTGGAGAGGGAAAGGTGTATGAGGTGTGCCCATGGCCATTAGCCTCCAGGCTCAGCTAGGGGACATCGTGATCGCAGGCAGGCAGGCAACCGGCTAGGAATCCACTCTGAGCCTCAGATTCCTTATCTGCAAACTCCTGATGATGCTAGGACACATTTCAGACAGCCTGAGGGAGAAAAGATGATAATTCACTAATCTCAGGGCCTGTTTAGCCTATATAACAAATACCAGGAAACCAAGGCTCCCATTATTTAAAATAATGGTCATGGTCATTTTGGTTTCTTTCAAAGGGGGGAATATATATATATATATATATATATATATATATATATATATATTTTTTTTTTTTTTTCCTATTAAGCATTCCTATTGCTGTTTCTATGTGATACTATAAAGAGGAGGACACATGCCCTCAAAATGTTAAACTGTTTTTACCAAAATTTTAAAAAAATTAAAAACAGGTACCTTTTGGTCAATTCAACTTCACTCTTCCGTTAGACCAGAAACACCAAGAAAGTGAACATCAAGGGAATTCTTTGTGCAGTCTGGTAATTCCTTCTTGGCCCTCAGGGAGATTGGTAGGAAAGAATACTGAATAAGATCAGCACCCAGCCTGCCTTGGGGGAGATGGGCAGGATTCACACAACCATTTTGTTTGCATAAGCAAAGCTTTTGCAAAAGTTTGGTTTCTTTTCTCCTGAATGCAAAGTTGTCTCCCTATGTCTTGGCTGATATTTTAAAAGGTAAAGCAAACATTCAGAGTCAAGTGACATTGTAAATACGAAGTGGGAAATTTTGTTTTCAGAACATCAGCATAAAGGCTGAAGCCCTGTTTAACGGTACGAGCTGAAAATTGGTGAGCTTGTCTGTGTGTCTTTGCTGCCCTGACTGATCTTGGACATGTGTGTTCACATCATCAAAATCGGCGAGAAAGTTATTATCCAATTTCACAGACGAGGACGGAGTGATTGAGTAAATGCAAGAGGCTGAAATAAAATATGACTTTAGTCATTCATTAGGCACAGATTAATGAGTACTGCTCTTAGAGCAGATGCTGTTCAAAACATCAGGCTATAACCTTGACCAAGATGCACGCTCTGATTTCAAGCAGCCAGGAACCTGGGGGACAAGTGAATGATGACATCATGTGATGAAGGCTTTGGCAGCCACCTTCCCACTCAACTTGAGTCCTCCTAGGTGACAAAGTTTGGCCTCTCTAGGGCCATAGGGCAGGGCACCAGGGAAAAGATTGGCAGGTCACAAAGGGGCTGGGGCACAGTGTGAACAAGGGCTTGGGTCGTGAAGTTCCTTGCCACATTGTGGTCTGGGCTTTGTCCTGTTGGCTTTATCAGAATCGAGCAAATTCTTAAGTCTTCCTGGGGAAGAGAATTAGAATACTAAGGCAAAATAACAAAAAGTGCCAAACCCTCAGGTACACCATTCCACAAACTTATCTCTTCTTGTTTTTGATGGAATATTTTATACTGCTTCCTGATATATCAGTTCTCTTCCTTATATAAAATCACGAAGAGAGAATTTTAAGAGTATTACCAGACTGTAGTAGTCAGTGAGAGAGTTCTACCAGCCTCAATGCCTATCCCTTCCAGGAGCCGATTCAAAGACTTTGAGGCATTCACACAAAGGGAGCATGCTCAGCATAACTTGTCTTCCAAGCAGTGATTATCCTTTGCAGACTGCATGTTTTTCCAAGTGGTCCTGCTGATTAGAGTTCTGAGTGAAATCTGTGCTGGGTGATAACCTGGCTGCCTGGGCATTCTGCTACATTAAACCCTTTCCGTCTGCTTTTATTTAAACGGGCAGCAGTCATGTTGGTAGATTTTTCCCTGCCTTTGGAAACCATGTATTTTTGCCAAGAATTTTCTTCTTGCAGGTCATCATCACAGAGTATACAATATGTATTGGCAATGTTAATATCGGAGTGCAACTTTTGAGATTGCCAGCAGAATATCACGTATTGCATGCCTTCGCGGTTTAATTTCTAAGTATCACTGACTAAGTGAATATTTAATGAATGAATTCACCACCCCTATCTTCACATAATCGAAGTCTCATTCCCCAAATTCTACTTCAAGGAATTATATTCCTATTTGTGGCCCGATATTAGAGAGCAGGGTGAAGTAGAAAAATACACCAGGGTAGAACATGTGTGAGATTCCTAGTTTTACATTCATATATTGACGTCTGAAACCGTCACTCAACCTCTCAGAGTGATTATTTGCCCACAGAACCTCTTCTGACCATATGACAGCTTTTAACATTCCTGGAACTTGACTTCCATAGGGCGCACGTTATAAAATGTTAATTCAATGAACGATTACATGTGCCATGTGCTGTCTTGTTTGCAGGATGCTCCTTTCTCTCTCATTGTAGTTCATAAGGGTTCAGTGTTCATAAAAAGACAATAAAAATTTCGGTCTTTGATCTGTTCTAAGCCAGCGGTCAAAAAACCTTTTCTCTGTAAAGAGCCAGATAGTAAATATTTTTTTGGCTTCATAGGCCATGCGGTCTTTATCACAATTACTTAATTCTGCTCTTGCAGCTTGAGAGCATCCACAGACAATGTGGGAATGAAGACGAGTGGGACCATGTTCTAATAAAACGGATGGATAATAAAAATGGGGTCTCATGTAATTTTCACATGTCAAGATCTTCTTCTTCTTTTGGAATTCTTGAAGCATTTAAAAATAGAAAAATCTTTCCTAACTTGTGAGTGATACAAAAACATCAGTGGGTTGGATTGGGCCCCTGGACCATGATTGCTAACTCCTGCTCTCAATCAAAATTGGTCCTCTGGGTGTTACCGCTGGTACTTTCCACCCTAACCAGCATGGTTTTTTAGAGAAATGTCTTCTTGCTAATTTTTTTTGGTGCTTTTATAAAAATTCCATAAAAGACAGACCTTGTAAGTCTACCTTGATGCTCAGTGGGTGGATCAAATTTTCCTTTACTGTTTATTTCATGTTGAAGTCTTTTTACATTGACCACTTTGCCATAATGTATGTCTCGGCCACATTTGTGTTGCTTCCCAAAGTAGCACATGACTGTGTGTATATGGAGCGGTGGGTTGATATTTGCTACAGGAAACTAGGTGATCTGTCATTGTACAAGATGGGGTGGCTACCGTACAGGTCTATTTTAGAGTTAACACTCAATTGCCTGCAAATTTAGTATCTTGCAAGTTGTAATTAATGAGGGGTGGTAGTATGAACGTCATTATGTTTGAGGTAGTATCATTGAGTCTCTGATGTACATAGAACGAGGAGGATAATTGGCTTATCTTTTCCTTCTTTCCTTCCTTCAAGGCTTATCAGGTTCCTATATTGCAAGCTGAGACTCTGCAGCAGGAAAAAGTGCCATTCTCGTTTGTAAAACTTGATGCCCCCTTTGGATCAGCTTCAGCGGAGTCTCGGAAACATCTCCATTTCACCCCTGTCCTCTCCTCCAGCTTTCCTCAGTGAGGATCTCATTCTCCCTCAGCTCAACTCTTTGATTGTTCTCCCTCCAGCATTTCCAGGTCCCCTTTCTTGTACACAATTGTTAGAGTGGTATTTTTTATAAACTATGACGTGTCCTCAAGATGTTGCTGATTTCCTTCTTAACAGCTCTTTAAAGATTCCCGTAGCCTGAGCGATGTGCAGATTTCCCAGGATGCACAAGGCCCCCGGGGAAAGGCCCAGTCAAGTTCAAGGTCCTTTCCTGAGGTGTCTCACCTTGGCTTCAAGAAAGCTGCCCTCTTGCTGCTTCTTCACACAGTCAGCCCTCTGTGCCGTGGGCCCCGCTGGCTCTCTGTGTGTCTGAATCTCCTCTTCTTATAAAGACACCATTCATATTGGATTAGGTCCCACCACAATGGCCTTGTTTACCTTAGTCACCTTTTTAAAGACTTTCTCTCCAAATACAGTCACATTTTTGAGGTACTGAGGATTAGGCTTTCAATGCTTGAATTTTGGGGAACATGGTTCAGTCCACATCAAATCTTTCTTTTCTCAGACAGGCATCCACATACATCAAGTTTCACCCTGTTTCCTTGAGAGAGAGGACTTTTCTTATCCTAGACTTTTTTTTTTTGTCTTGTGAATACTGAATACTAATAATACTTCAGGACTTAATTTCGACAAAACCTTTTTCTTATTGTCTTTCCTGACGTCCTGGTGTTTATGGAAATGTTCAATTCTAACATCTATGACAGACATTGTAGTGACGCGGGTGCATATGTCCCTTGAGTTGAAACTGCAAACCACAGTCCATGTTTTATCTGTACTCACTGAAGTTTTGTCAAATGAACAGACAACATACAACATTTTTGCTATGCTTTTCTAATTTTAATTGCTTCAATACATTGTTTGATAATAAGGTGATAGAAATGCTCCATCACCTGGGTACAAAGCGTGTTGGTGGAGTTCTTTATACTTAGCATGATAAACCTAAGAAATAGAATAGGTAGCCAAAAGTAAAATCATAGGTTTTGTATAGAATTGGACACGTATTGAACCAGAAAATTTTACTTGAAGCTAAACTATTATTCTCTTAGTTTTATTTACGGGAAAAGAATTTTATTGAAAGGTTTCTTTTTGGAAATCACTTTAAAATTTTCGTTGAGTCTCTCTCTCTTTTTCTTCTTCTCAAACAGAAAGAACGAGCATTTCCCTAATGATTTAGTAAGTGAGATATTAGATGATGATTCTTACAGTAAAGTTTTCTTGGTTCCTTGGTACTTCATAATAGGGCTTTCTTGGGTGGGGGTGAATTATTTGGAAATGTCAAACTTCCAAGACAAAACTATACCCATTTCCTAGCGAAAAGTATAGGAATTTCTTCTACAAACTCAAAGACAGAAGGAAATTGAAAGAATTCTTACAAAATCTTTCTATATTGAGTGCTATGGTTTAGGTAAGTTTGCCCCAAAGGCCCTTGTTCTACAGGCTTGGTCTCCAGGTGCCCTATTGGGAGGTGGTTTAGCTTTAAAGATGTGGGTCCTAGTGGGAGGTCGTCAGGTCATTGGGGGCTCAGGGGGTTGTGGGTCCCTAGTCAGTTCCTCTTTATCTCTTTCGCTTCCATGAGCCGTGTTGTACTATCATGGACTCCCCCCCACCATGATGCGCTGCTTCACTACTGGCCCAGAAGCAATGGGACCAACTGATCGTGGCCAAAACTGTGAGCTAAAATAACCCTTTTTCTTTATAAGTTGATTATCACAGGTATTTTCTTATAGTGACAGAAATTTGACTAATACCATCATATAAGAAAAGTATTTATGACATTACTTCTGGCTCTTTCTTTCATAGAAGTTACGTAAGAAAATACATCTAAATCTAGTCTGAAAATCATTCCTTAAACATGCTATTTCACTAGTGGTTGTGTGGCTTCTCTATTTTTCTAAATGTAAATAAAACTTATTTTGCTTATGCATTGTATTTCATGATAAGCTATATATAGCTTATAACAGACTCTAAACCAGGATAATGTAACAAATTACAATTGGAAGAAGTGAAATCCCCTGCTTTTTGGTGGAACTGCATCAAGGCCGATAACTATCTATGTTCCTCTGTAGATTCTCAAGTGATGTCTTTACAAATGGCAGCACTGTACATATACCTGATGGATTTTTCCTTTGGTTCGATTTTTTCATTAGTCAATGCACCAATTTACTCCCTCATTCATTCAACCCGTGATTTGGGAGAACTTGCAAAGTGCTGGGTTAATTTGCTTTATTAACTATGTAGTGTCTTCTTGGATCCAGTTATTTCAGGCTATGTGTCCCATTTATTTTCATAAGTTTTCAAAAGAAAACTCTTAGCACATCTGGTGAGGGCCTTTCCACTTGAAAACATGCCAAAACATTTAACCTGACTGAAAATGTATCACCAAAGTGCTTGGCTCCTGGCATAAAGCAGGGACTATGTATAAACACATCATAAAAATAGATAAAACAAGAGCAGAGAGCCCAGAAGGGGAAAGTTGTCTCTTAGATACAGTCGCGGTGACAACCCCGGCAGCGCCAGAGGATAAAGCAAACTGAACTAGACTTCAAGTCAACAGACATTTATCGAACTCCAGTTCTGCATCAGGCACCGCGATCGTGGCTTGTGGGGATACAAAGATGAGTGAGACATCGTCTCTGCCCTCCAGGAATTTATGGGGGAGACAGAGATATACAGAACTGCCACACAAGGCAGGATGCATTAAGTGCTTGAAGAGAAACAACGAAAGTGCCTAGGGAGGCCGTGGGAGAGAGAGTGGTTAATTTTTACCATAAATATCAGGGAAGGCGTCATGCAAAGAATAGGACTCCAACTTCTCCTGCCAGTTGAGATGATTTCAGAGGTAGAGATAAGGAAATGAGCAAGACAGTACCTAAGAAGGGTCATGGAGAAAATCTCCATGCATATAGGACTCAGCGTTGGGGTCAGAAAAAAGAGACCCACCCAGGAGTAGGAGCTGGTTGCTTTGGACAGAATGTTTACATCCTAAAAGATCCACAGATTGAAGCCCTAATCCCCTAATGCAGTTGGGTTGGGAAGTGGAGTTTGGAGGGATAACTGTGTTTGGATGGAGCCTTGGAGGTAGAGGCCTCATGATGGGATTGGAACCCTTCTAAGGGATGAGAGGAGCAAAGCTCTTTCTTTCTGCCTTGTGAGGACACAAGATGAAATCCACACCTGTAAGCCAGTAAGAGGGCTCTCACCCAAAATGGACTTCCTGGTCACCTTGATCTTGGATTTTTCGACTTCCAGAACTGTGAGAAAATAACTGTCCGCTGTTCAGGCCTCTTGATTCATGGTATTTGTTATAGCAGCGTGAACAGACTAATACATTCAACAGTCCATGTGAGGTGGGGTGGCTGAGCCTGATGTCCACAGGGCAGGTAGTTAGGAAGAAAAGAGGGTTTGAAATAGAACAGAGTGTGGACAAATTGAGACTCCTCAGGCTGAGTGGTTCCCGACAGGGACCAGCTGAACTCACTTGTCTCTCTCACCTCCTCTCAGCCTCTGTCTTCAATGAGGAGTGACTTGCGGGAGAAGGTGGAGCTCTTCCTTATGGAGCTAAAGATGCTTCTGCTGAATATATGGAAAAAGCTGAAGGTGGAAAGCAGGCAGGAGCCGAGGGGCTGCACCAGGCTATGAAGCCAGCTCACCAGCTGAACTGTGTCAAAGTCAAGTGAAAACATACAGATGGATCTTCAGATGGATCTTCAATAGAGGGACTTTTATTTGGGAAGGAAGAACAGCCCTTTTCACTTTTTTTCCTCATAATGACATTCCTTAAAGAAGTAAAAGGCTGGAAAACATTGGCAAAACAGCTTCGAAACGAAAACTAGAATCAGAAGAAATGACGTTAAAATAGACCATACCTATTTCTTCGTTCCTCCTCGCAAGTGGCTCACCACTTTTATGCATTTAGCAGCCAGAATTTGTCTCCAGGTCATGAACCGTGTCTCAGGTAACTCTGAAGCTCAGAGACAAAGTGATAGGGAAGGAGGTAACTTGGAAGGTGACCTGAATGTGACCATTCAGAAGAGGGGCTCAAGTGTGCACTTCAAGGTCAAAGATGAAATCTGAAAGGAGCTGACATGTTTAAAAATGGGCTGAATTCAAAGTTGGTCTTGTTGCGGAGGTACTTGAAGCAGGAATTAAATTCACTCACTCCAGAGCAGAAATCATAATTCCATTGTTGTTAATTTTTTTTTTTAAATTTTAGAATTCAATGTACTATATCCAGAAACTTGGCAAAACAGCACAAGAGTTTGACCTAAAGTCCTGATGCACTAGTCCTGTGACAGGTTAGAGTAACTATGAATGCCTTCGTTCAAATAGCACTTTACACAGTGTTTTCACATAAAAGATCTTTTTTTTTTTGATATAACTGTTTATGGCATATCTTCCACTCTTTGGACAGTGTGAGTTTTTTGATGTGCAAGATGAGCTGAAACAGGAAAAGTAACAGAAAATTTACCGACCTATGGACTAATATTCCACAATGGGGTATTCTTTATAATTATATGAGCTGAACAGCACCATCCAAAGTTCTTAAATCACCAACAGTGCCATTTTTACTGTAGAGGATAAGAGTTATGATCCTTTGACTCTTTAAATTTTCTTCCTTGACAAAAGTGATCTACCTTCCAGCCAACCTGTCTTGATGATCCATAACGTTGCTACCCGGTGCCAGAAGGAGATGATAGAGAGCTCCTAAAAGGCTCTTGGTACGAGGAAAGTGTTGCTTACATATAACAGGGATCTTGTGGGATTTGAAGCTGGAAAGATGCTCGTTGGAGCCATGACAACCTAATTCAACTGAGTTTTCCTTTGACATTGTTAGCATTGCTATTTTGGCAAGTGCAACCTCTGCTTAAAGATGCAGAACAGGATACACATGTATTTACAGCCCCGCTTACTTTTTTAATATTGTCCCATGTCAACAGGACATTGTCCTAATCTAATTCCATTGAGAATCTGAAATCTACAGCTGTCCATCCATAACAGAGAAGTTATTTCTGCCTCATGGTCTAATCAACCATAAAATCCAGTCATTTCTTCTTATTTCAACGATCACTTATTGTCTAGAGCCGATACTCAGCCAAAACAGTGTATTACCAGATGAACTATGTTGTTTAAAGCAAATTCCTTTCCACTGCCTACTAAGATTTTCATCTTATATGCCCCATGGGTTCATCAAAATTAGGATACCTTCTCCCACATACTGTTCATTTTTCTTTTCTCCCACTCAAGTTACTCCTTCTATCTGCTAATAGCACCATTATCCACTGAATCTTCTAAGTAGCCACTTTGGAGTCATCCTGAATTCTGTACCTTATCAATCCCATTGTTCTGTCAAATCACAAATCTATTTTCAAACTGGCTTCTCTGACTTTTCCCTATTGATTGTGTGTATTTCCAGGTTTTCTTTATTACCTGGATTTTTTTTTTAAAAAAAACTAGTTTCTTTGTCAACGTTATCTTTTTATCCTGGACCACTGCAGCCAATTCCCTTCCTGTAGTTTCAGTGGGGTAGTTTCAGGGGGGTTGATGTTGCTGTGCTTCCTTATTAAGCTAGAATGACATATGAAGTGTCTAGCAGAGGGAAAAGGGCACTTCACCTTCCAGCCAGTGTAGAACCTGCCCAAGAGGTGGGATCAGTAAAGTAGAGCATTTATCCTGGAGGTGATGAGCAGAGGGGGGAAATGGAATTGAGACACTGGCAAAGCTGGGAAGACTAGACACTCAGTCATGAGGGGAAGCCATGTGTCTCAACTAAGTTTGAAATCTAGGAGAAGCTGGGTTTGGCTTAATGGGACATACTTGCTGGGATTGAGGCTGGCATACAGAAATCAAAAAAGAGGTGATTGCAGAGGTGGGTGGTTTATAACTTTGGTGTGTAGCAGTCATGTGAATTCTTCCTTATCACATATATCTTTTAGTTTATTCATACAATTTCCCTGTATTTTTACTACTTAGCTTTTAAATTGACAGGTGAAACTTGTAGGTATTTGTCATGCACAGCATGTTTCCACAGATGTACACAATGAGACAGGGCAACATGAACCTAGTTAACATTTGCATCCTCTCACATACATAGTATTTAGTCTGTGTGTTTGGTGAGAACACTGAAAATCTACTCTCTTGGCCATTTTCAAGTATTCAGCAACATTGTCATTAATGATGGTCACTATGTTATACAATTGCTCTCTTGAACTTGTTCTTTCTGTCTAGCTGAAACGTTGTATCTCTGGCCAATATCTCTGCAACTCTCCTACCTCCCAGTTCCTGGGAACCACCATTCCACATCTGCCTGCAGGTGTTTGACTGCCTTGTATATGTCATAGGTGGATCCATGCAGCCTTTGTCCTTGTTTTACTTAGCATCATATCCTCAAATTTCATCCACGTCCCCGTTGGATAATATTCCACTGTGTATATAATATACAACAGTTCTTTACCCATTTTTCCCTTGGTCTAATCAACCATAAAATCCAGTCATTTATATCAATGATCACTTATTGCCTAGACGCTTAGAAGATTCTATATATTTAGCCACAATTTCTTTATTTTATTTGAGCACATTGTGCATGAGGCACTACAGAAAGCTCTAGAATTACGAAGGTAACTAAAGACTATCTTCTTATCATAAACCAGGGAATTTCGAAACTATTTGAAGCATAAAAGTTGAAGGTTGTTTTATTTCCTATCATTTATATTAACCAATATAAAATTATTTTTTAGTCCAATTTAATGTTTGTCTATTAATAAGTAGGCATGAGTCTATTAAGTTCACAAATATTTCTAGAATTCTATACTGCACATGCTGGTATAGGATCCAAGAACAGGTCAATATCCAAGATTCACTATCCTGATGTCATGGAACTTACAGGGAAGACAGTCATTATTACAATGAATAGCAACAATCCATATTTACCCGATTTTGGTGGTTGGTGGGGAGGGGTATTCAAATTCTACAGACTTGTGTATGATTGTTGATTGTGATTTTTAAAACAATTTGTGTAAGGAAGAACATATTAGATTGTGTTTTCACTCATTTCTGGGAGCATAGGCCTTGTAAAATGTGCATTTAGATCCTTTTATTTTTCTTTATTTTTGTTCAACCTAACTCCTCCTGGTTTATACTTTTTATTTTTTAACATATAATTTCTCTTCCCTTTAATTTTTCTCAACAATTCAAAAGGTAGTCCCCTTCCTTTTCACTACCAGTTAACTGTTTAAATCTTTTCCAAGAAAATGCTAAAATTCTGTCAAAGTGAGGAAAAAAAGTGACAGTTTTGATTCCCCTTTGAAAAGATGAAGAATTGAGTGTTTTTATTTTCCTCTTTCCTCTCCACTAAGGATCTGATTAATACACCCTGGAGCCTGCAGGGGGCAGGTGGTGTATGTGTGTACAGTAGAGTCTGAATGTATTGGAGTAAATGATCAAAGTGGGTGTTTAGACTAGGTCCAAAGTGGCCACACTTGTTAGTAAAACAGAACCAGAGTCTGTGTTGTCAAATATCAGACTTAGGTGTCTTTTTATTGCTTCCACCTGTCTTTCATTTTTTTTTTAATTTTCTTTTTTGGTACCAATGATTGAACCCCTGGGGGATTAACCATTGAGCTGCATCGCAGCCCTTTTTAATGTTTTTATTTAGAGACAGGGTCTTGGTAAGTTGTGGAGGGCCGCACTATTTTTCTGAGGCTGGCTTTGAACTTGTGATCCTCCTGCCTCAGCCTCCTCCTTCCACCCTCCAGCCACTGGGATTACAGGCATGTGTCACCACGCCCATCACTGCCTCTCATCTTGGTCTTCTGAGTTGTGATTGAATAGCAAATGATTAAGAGGGTTCACTTAAAATCTAGAGCCATTCCATGTGGATCAACTCGTGTGAAACACTTTGACGTCTCCTCAATTAATACAGCAGTCTGATGAATTTAGCCTCTTCTCACATTAGCTAACTAAAACATTTCTGACTTATTGAAAGTACACATACTTTTCAAAAATATTCTACAACAATCACATATCCTAAGCAATCTGTTTATCCATTTAAGCAAATACGTGCAAGTTCTCATCTCAGTGGTAACTTGCCTGCATGAACATAATTCTTGTTGGCCCTGATTTGATATATTGGGTGCACTCGATTTTTTCTTCCCTACATTGCATTTCCCCTCTATGGAATAATAATACTGTGCATTAGCATTAAACCTCCAAAATGTTCATGGAAAGGCATTTCTCCGACATTAGCAGCATCTTGAGATAGCTAGCCATAAAGCTTTTACTTTTCCTCTCCAAGATAAATAATCAAACGGGTTGAGGCTCAGCAGTGCTACTGAAATAAATGGCGACATAAATGATCTGATCTGCCTTTTTCAAATACATATGCAAGTCACGTTATCTAATAGAGTCCCTTTCCTAAAGAAAATAGAGAAGTCTTAAGTAGACCTGTATCATATGAGAAATCCTCTTAACAAATCTCAGCTCTTAGAAAAGCAAACTTTTGTGATTGGCTCTCAGCCAATGATCACTGTAGCAATTTGCAGAGGCACATACATGTCAAGATGATATTTCTGCTTCTGCAGGGATGCCTGGATTATTAAGTATTAGATATCATTAGGGTAATTACTTGTGTTCCCCCGTAGAAGGGAACCCAGTGAGTAGAATTTTGTGAAACAACTTGTTTGGTATATAATGGATTCAATTACATTTATTAAATTGTTCAGAAATACACCTGTGACACCATAAATTAACAGTGATGAAGTGCGTCGGCTCTGAGTTAGAGAATTCCCATAACAAGTACAGGCCAGCTGTCAGGGAGGAGCAGAGTTGTGGCTGAATCAGCGCCTCACAAGGGACTCCATGTCCAGGTGCAGAACTCAGAAGGGACAGTGCAATCCTAACAGAGCTACCAGTCGAGAAATGAAAGCTGGAAGACCCATTTTTTTTTTTTTTTTTTTTTTTTTTTTTTAGAAACAATGGCTTTAATGAGCTAAAAGAAAGAAAATCCCATGAGCCCTAGGAGTTTTGTAAATATAAAGACCAGCCTTCCCCGTGGGAGTAAGTCTGGGAGATTGCTTCCCAGTTGTGATCAAGTTTTATGCACAAAATTAGTTTGGTTGGAGTCACTGTGCTCTCATTCCCACCCCCACCCCGCCACCAGAGTGTGAACAGACACCATCGGTCCTATCTCCTCCACCTTGTCCAGAATGTGATGCATTCAAGAATTATTTGGATTTCCAAGCAAAGTGCCACAGAAGATGAAGGATGAGCAATCAGTCATTTACCACAATGGCGGATGAGTTAGGCACTTCCCTGATTCTATCTAACTGAGCTGCAAGGAAGGAATAGAAGTTTGGGGGAGGGAGAGATAGTTCACCTGACTCCAAGATCATGGATGGGGAACGCGAAAGAGAGAAATGAAGATGTAGAAGAAAATGTAGAAAAGGCAGGCAGAAGGGAACTGCATTAACAATGAGCATGCAACAAGTTGGTCCACCTGGAGTCATCAAGAAGACAATGTCTTCACCCCAGAATTCACACGTAAAAGGCTAAATACCCAATGCAATGGTGTTTAGAGGAGAGGATTTGATATTTTAGGTCATGAATGGAATTAGTGTCCTTTCAAGAAGACACAGGAGCAAAATGATCTTCCTCTCTCCACCATGATATTCCGTTAGAGCAACACGGACAGACTTGGTCTCTACCCAGTGTAACTACAATTGAACTTTGGCTTTGTTCTCTAGTCCATCTTCCCTAATGTGCTTATTTTCTTCCCTGTGATGGTGATGATATTTCATATTGATAAATATTTCAGAGTCATGAGGCTTCTCATGATTAGCCATGAAACATACAATAATCAAGAGCAATGTGCTGAGGTATTTGATGTTTCATGTTATTGTAATGAAATACCTGAAGCAGACTACTTTCTAAATAAATAGGAATATGTATCCTAAAGTTTTAGGGAGTGAAAGTCCCATCAATTTGGTCCTCGAGAGGGCCTAATGGCAGAGGGCATCATGGTGAGAGAGCCCAGGGGGGAAAGAGAAGTCACACTACAAGATAGAAAGCTAAAAAGGAAAAAAAAAAAGACTGGGATCCCACAATCTCTTCCAAAGGATGTCCCCAGTGGATCTAAAGACCTCCTGAAAGACCCTGCCTCTTAAAGGTTCGATACCACCACCCAATACCACCTCCTTGGGGGCCAAGCTTCCAAGATATAAACCCATGGGGGACAAACCACATCCAAACCATAGCAGACCCTTGTTCCTGTTCCCTGGAGATGCCTAGTCCTCTCCTTTAGGTGCTCAGCTGTCCAAAGCAGGAGCCAAATTCATGTTCAATGTTGAGAGGGTAGTTCTCTCTTGATGCATATGGCCTGACATCAAGACACCTTGAAACAAACACAGTCGGCCATCGCAGGGGTGGGATGGTGCCTGACACCAGGACTTAAGGACTGGTGATGTGTGCTTAGGCCATCTCTTCCTGGTTCTTACAGTGTCGGGTGAATTAAATCATGATACCAGGGCTAAACAACAGCCCTGTGGCTTTTTAATTCTTATTAAAGTAGGTATAAGTTCTTTGTTTGTCTTTATATAGAAAAGGAGTCAAGACTCAAAGGAGTGAAACTCAAAGGAATATTAGATCTTGTCCAAGATCTAACATTTGTGATGAGGCTTTTAGAGATTCAAATCCATTATGAGACTCCAGAATCCATGTCACATTCCTTCGGACTGTTCTGTCACCAATCTTCCAATCTTTATGGCACAAGTTACTGTAAGACAAAATACAATGTGTAGAGTAGAAAGGAACTTATTATAGATTGAAGGTCAACAGTAAAAATATAATACAATAAAATAGTGTAGCTAAAATTCATGGGAAATACAGATCTATCAAAATACCCCATTCATGCCTCCAGAAATTACACTTCATAATTTTGCGTGATTTCTTAATTTTTTCAGTTATTTTATTTACAGTGTACTTACATCAAACTAAAAGAAAACTCCTTTTGCAGGATAATATCAAACTCAAATACTCTTTATTCTTTCCCTGTGTTTCAAGATGAATCAAGTATAGTGTTCAATAAACTCTAATTTTATTTGCTTGAAATATAGTACATCAAACGTTATTGGCAGGAACAATACCAGCCTAGACTGTTGAGTTTTGAATCTTAAGTTTAAAATATCAAATTATCCGGGAATCATTCTCTTTTTTCTTAACACACCAATTACCTTTTAGGGTAAGTCTAAGATGTGGGGATTTAGAATAAGCATTACTTAAATAACTTATGAACCATGAATGATTTCTTATAGGCTTGCCATACAGTCCCACCTTTAAGTTCCACATGAATCAATTTAATCACAAAGTCAAATATATGAAATTAAGCTTACATTTTGTTGTTTGGGTCATTACAATGAGCAGAACATAAAAGGAGAAACAGAGATCTATTGAAGAAGGCAAATCCCAACAACATCCTATTTATGAATGCCTTTGTCCCCTGGACAGTGGCAGTTGGGCCTTCCCGATATGGTATTTGATGTTAAAATCAGTGAGGGAAAGCCCCACATTTTGCTGCCAATAACTTGTTTTCTTTGGAAAGTTTTTTTTTTCTTTTAACAGCACAGCAGTACCGTCTTTTTCACACCCTTAGATTAATTCTTAAAGGAATATTGAGTTTTTGACTATTGCTCAATGGTGTCCCATACTGCTTAAAACAAAAATGTCCTTATTCTTTACAAGTTGGAAAAGAGCTAAAGTAATGGGATCTAGTGAATACTCTCTTTGTTTTTTTTTTTTCTAAAGATGTTTGAGAAACATTGACTTTTAAGAAATGTACAGCCTTGGGGTGTTCTGACAAGACAGACCAAGGCATGAGCTGGGGTCCAGGAAGCAGGGGTCCTGGGCCCTTGATCAGCTCATGACTTTGAATGGGGCTGTGCACAAACTCATCATCTGCAAAATTATTTTTCCTTAAACAAAGCGAGAAGTTGAAGTTATTCTTTCTGGTTCTAAAGATCTGGGATTCTCAGTAGATGAAGTCAGCAAGGTGATTTCTGTTTTTGAATCCAATTTTAAAAACCATGTAGCAAAACTTACAAGCAGAGATATGATAAGGAACTGCAATTACTTTTTTTCATGATAGGAATGGTGATTGCTTTTTTTTTTATTACTAATTATTCAGAACTGAAAATCACATTTCCTCACTAGGCAGTTGGAAAAGTTGGCCTTTGAATGGACAGACATTGTGTGTGCTGCAAAATGTCAGCTTGATAAGTGACTTTTAAGTGTGTCAGCATCCCAGCCTCCTTGGCCCTGCCTATTAGGTTATCTTCTGAACAGATTCCCTAACGTTATCACAGAGACCTGGTTTGCAGAGAGGAGATTTCCTGGCCCTGAGAGTCATTGGTGGACTGAAAGTAGAAATAGTCAAATTATGAACAAGAATCCAGTTCATCCCAGCTTTGCATCTAAGAGAGACCTGCTCTGCTGCTCCATTAAGTCTTGATTATAATTTTGGGTATTTAGCAAATTATTTTGTCTCAAAGAATAGATATCCTTTTTTGTGGTTCTAATTAGTTATACATGACAGTAGAATGCATTTTGACACATCATATATAAATGGAGTACAACTTCTCCTTCTTTTGGTTGTACATGATGTAGAATCACAGTTGTCATGTAATCCTCTATGGCAATAAGGTCATAATGTCTGATTCATTCTATTATCCTACTTACTTCCACACCCCTCTCCTTCCATCACTATCCTCTGTCTAATCCAGAGTACCTCTATTCTTCCCTCCCCTCTCTTATTGTGAGTTAGCATCTGAATATTAGAGAAAACATTTGACCTTTGTTTCTCTGAGATTGCCTTATTTTGCTTACCTTCATAATTATCCTGCTCCATCCATTTACCAGCAAATGCCATCATTTGATTCTTCTTTAAGGCTGAGTAATATTCCATTGTGTATATATATATCACATTTTCTTTATCCATTCATCTATTGAAGGGCGTCTAGGTTGGTTCCATAGTTTAGCTATAGTGAATTGAGCTGCTATAAACATTATGTGGCTGTGTCCCTGTAGTATGCTGCTTATAAGTCCTTTGAGTATAAACTAGGAAGTGGGATAGCTGGGTCAAATGGTGGTTAGATATCCTTTTTTTTAAATATATTATCGCTTAGGAAATATCATTTCACAATATCAATAATGAGAACATAATATGCCATCTGAAGATAAATATGTGCACTCTAAAGTAGTGGTCCTCCTGTTTGCATATGTTCCCAGGGTTTGTATTTCTTCCCCAGCTCTGTGTTTTTTGTGTGTCAACACTGTGGAACTAAGTTCACAGTAGCAATGCAATTAGCAAGCTCTCTGAAAAACTACCTCCGTTTGTGGCTGCTAATGTATTTGGTATAGATTTTAGTGACAGAAATACTGATATTAATGTTGTCAACATCTATGTCACTGCTTGCAGGCATCATGTAAACCAAAAGGTTACATTTTAAATTATGAAAGTCTGGGGTAAAAAAAAAAGTCCTTCATTTTTCTGACTTGTCACATTAGAGTTTAAGATTATGTTATAGGTGCTCAAAATTAATCATAACACGTTAGTTTAGGTAGAAATAATATATAATATGAAAGTCTTTAGGACTGATTTAAAGTATTTAAAATGTTTGTTATCATCTTGATAATAAGATAAAATTCTCTTTTATGAATAGTCTCAACATTTAGCAGGGTGATTTGTTCTACTATCAGATGTAACCTTTTTTCTCTGTACATTTCTTTGCTTTGAAATAAAAAAAAATGCAAGAATAAAAGGGCAGATATTAGGGAGAAAACTATGATTTTTAAATTTCACAGACACACACATGTAGAAAGTGTATAAATTTTACACTTTCTAAGTGCCTGGCTGTGTATGGAGTTGGTATTACTCTGCCCACTTAAAGTGAGGAAATCAAGTCTTAAGTAATTAAGCAACTTACTCAAGATCATGTGACTCTAATGTAGCACACTGGAGTGAAGTGAAGGATTATCAGTTTCCAAAGTCAATAGTCTTATTTATGATTTATATCTACACTCATGACTGTATTTATAGCTGTAGTTTATAACTATTATTCATATGGTTTTTGATACCAATTTCTCTTTATGAGAGTATACAGGCTTTTGCTGTTTTATTTGCTCCAAGATAAGGTTGAAAAGCAGTGAAAACAGATCTTTTCAGTGTTACCTCTGTGTGTGGTGGAAGAAGGGATAATCATCTACCGTGAATCCTAAAACTGATGGTCTTCTCTGTGTAGCTGCTCCCAATGGTCTTTGTCATATTAAGATCATGCTTTGAAATCAAAAGCATAGTGTCTTTCAGCTTCTTCCTTTTGGTAATCTCTCCTTAAACTATAGAGTACTAAAATAATTGGTTGGTGAGATTATGATGCTCAGAAAGATTGGATATTGGACCTAAATATTTTTTTTTAAATAGGAGAAATTTAAAACTCAGTGTTTGAAGTTCTGCTCTACATGGTTAGATTCCTGTTTTGCTCTTAAACTTATTTCTCTATCATGGATTAGTTTAAGTAAACCACTTTCCCATCCCCACATTAAATAGGGAGATCATATCCTCTGCATTTGTTAGAACTTCTTCTTTTCAAGGATGTGGCTTTTGAAAAATCTGTCCATCACTTAATAATGACCAACGTTAAAAGCAATGTTGACTCATTTACTTATATGCTTATTCATTTATCAAGTAGTTACCAAGTACCAATTGCAAGTCAGACATCATTCTAGATCCCCAAAATACATAGCATTAAAACAAAAATGATCAGAGAAAGCCTGTTAGATACATTTTGTTACTTAGAAGTACAAAGTTCTTTAAAACATAAGTCCTATTTACTGAAACAGAAGGGAATTTCTGCAGCTTTGTACAGAAACCACTGAAAGACATGTTTTAACTGCAACTCAATGTCATCTGCAGGCTCATTCCCACATCATTAGGCAATCTGGAAGGATTTATTATAATTAGAGAGTGAGATCTGCATATATTTGCCTTTAAAATTGATGTTAAATTCTGTTTTGATTTTTAAAAATAGAGTATACACAAGAAAGCAGAAGTGTTTTTGGTTTGGAGGAAGATTACATTTAACTCAGGTTTCAAGTCAAACTTTAAGGAATGATGAAGATTGTTCAGTATACAGTTTGGATTCTTACAATGGATCCTATTATTTTTAATGAAATTGGTTTCAAATAAGGTGATCATGGACTTCAGACAATGAGATTTTTTTTGACTCTGTTGTTTTATTAAGTAACTCAGCTATTAAAAGAATGTGTGAATTTTGTGACTGTAATCACTCTATATTGAGAGAAAAATCATTTGTGGAATCATTCAAATGCCATTGATTTTAGTATTTTCCAGCTCAAAAATAAATAAAAAACAAATACTATCAAGTCAATAACTAGAATTTTTCTAAAATTCCCAGGTACTTAACAAATGATATTTTATAGGTTACTTTTGGAAGTCAAACAATAATGGAGATCATATCATTTGGTAACACAATGTTTATTAACTTTTGGCTGTGACATAGATTTTACTAAATTCAATGAGATTTTTGTTATGCAGAACTTGCCAAAAAAAGTTAGCATGGAATTTATTCATTAGTTTTTATCTTCTCCCCTATGCTAAAGATTTACAAATGCAAAGGTTGGTTCTGGATGGAGTTGATATGGGTACATTCTTTGGGATGGCGTCTGCATTGCTGAATGCCTAAATTTGGAAGAATTCAGCCTCATTGATTTTGTCTTTTGCTGATTTACACTGAAATATGGTGGTCTCTAAGGCCAGACATACAAAAAATTTCATTTCAAGCCCTACTGAAGGGCTACAGCTTCTGATCAAGTCTAATCCACAGGCAAGTTACCAGAGAAATAGTTTTATTGGTTTGTAAATACTTAGTTTGTTGTTGTTGTTTGCTTTTTATTTATTTATTTATTTATTTTTTTATTGTTGGTCGTTCAAAACATTACATAGTTCTTAATACATCATATTACACGGTTTGATTCAAGTGGGTTATGAACTCCCACTTTTACCCCGTATACAGATTGCTGAATCACATCAGTTACCCTTCCATTGATTGACATATTGCCTTTCTAGTGTCTGATGTATTCTGCTGTCTGTCTTATTCTCTACTATCCCCCCTCCCAAAATCCTCAATAACATTCTGGCGAATCGGATTCAAATACATATCAAAAAAATTATACACCATGATCAAGTAGGATTCATCCCTGGGATGCAAGGCTGGTTCAATATATGGAAATCAATAAATGTTATTCACCACATCAATAGACTTAAAAATAAGAACCATATGATCATCTCGATTGATGCAGAAAAAGCATTCGACAAAGTACAGCATCCCTTTATGTTCAAAACTCTAGAAAAATTAGGGATAACTGGATCATACCTCAACATTGTAAAAGCAATCTATGATAAGCCACAGGCCAGCATCATTCTGAATGGAGAATAATTGAAGGCATTCCCTCTAAGATCTGGTGCTTTTAACATTTACCACGCACTGTTTTCTCAGTCATTGCATTTCACTCCTAATTAAATCCCTTACCACACGGCTGATGCCAACGATGAAGGGAGGTACCGTATTAGGCTAGGTTTCTTTGTTTGAGTTAGAAATGACAAATTTCACTTTTTTTTCCCTTTCTTTCTTTTTTTAAAATTATATTGTTTAACCCTCAAAAATTATTATTTTTGAAAATGTTTTTCTTCTATCTGATGATTTCAGAAGTAGCCTGGGCAGTGGGGAGGAGAGGAACCTAAAGATATTCTTGATGTGTGTGGTTAAATGGAGGCTGATATCTATCAGTCCTTAATTTACCAAATTCAATTTAAACTATTACATCCTTTCTTTTCTGGACTAACATCAATTCAGTAAAACCTTCATTTTTCATAGTGATAGTATGTTTAGTTTAGGAATGCTACATTTTTCTGGGAAAAAAAGAGGAATGTTATTAGATTTGTCTTTATACCTCAGTCTTATTGAGGGTGAAGGAGGGAAACGTCAATAATTACAGCCCATTTTATTTTATCATATTTTTTTTAAAAAAAAAGCTTTTTTGCTGCTGGATATCGAACCCAGGGTCTTGGGCATGCTGAGTCTATGCCCTATCACTGAATTTCACTTCCAGCTCAATTCTACTTCAGACAAGTAGAAAGAGTAAGCCATGCCCAGTCCAACTCAGTTGATAGATTTAGAAAATAGACCAGAGAGAATTAATCCCCAGTGGAGGCTCAGCCCACTAGTACCTTGTGGGCTAAGGCTTCATATTAGAAGATAGAAGTACAGTGCAGAGAAACTTACAGCTAAAGGCAGATTTCCATCCACCAGATGGAGTCAAAGACAGAGGAAAAAGGACCAAGAGGTCCACCTCCTTCAGGGTTGGATCCTGGAACCCAGGCTTGTCTGGCCTGTTTTTTGACCTCACCATACCCAGTTACCAGGGACCAGAGAAGAAAAAATGGAAAAGGAAATTAGGTGGGTCTGAAATTCCATCAAATACAGTAGAGTTGGTCGGGATTGCAAAATCCTAGTTTTGAATTAAACTGAATAACAAGGAATTATTTCTCTTTGTACTTCTGTAACTGAAAATAGCTGTGTTTATTTGAACAAGAGTTGGTATGGGAGAACTTCCAAGGTCCTGGATCTTCTTGGGAATACTGGCGATTCAGAAATACAGCCTACGGTTCTCAGCCCCTTGTCTTCAATTTGTCTGCAGATAGTAACTAATGTAAATAATGCTAAAATGTTAAAGGAAAGCCCATTTTACAAGAAAAAAACAAACAAACCCTTAAACACTGAAATGACAGAAGAGTCCCCAAACAGAGTGGAAAGCCCTGGAGTGGTGGCCTCACTATGCTAAAACTAAATCATTGGTACCAGCAGGTTCTAATAAACCATTCAGTGTGATAAAGGGACACTGTTATGTTACAAAGCCCAGAAGGCTCGGCCACTGCTACTACCATGAAGTGAATAGGTTAAAAGACTTTAAATGGGATTGCCATGGCTTTCCACAGCAAAATGCCAGGATACCGGCAGATAATATGCCTTTATTAATGTGTACAATGGGACACTAATACAAATTACGAGTATCTATGATGTCAGACAATCTGGTTTGCTTCATCTGAAAAATCAAGGAGCCATGGCCAGAAAGAAAACAAGTTTTACAGAAAGGATTCCAATAAAAGCCTTTTGGGATAATGGAATTAAATTTTCTTATTGAATAGAAGCATCAAAAAGAAAAGCCACTGGTCAATTAATGTTCATTTAATAACATTTTTGGGGGGGACGCTTGTGATAGATACTGCTCATTACTCTTGTCCTTGAAAAAGTCTCTGTGTTTGTTTTCCATGCAGTCTGCTAGACATCTCACAGTTATTCGGTCTCACATTCTTGGTACAAGAACCAAGAAAAGTTTCCAAGTAAAAAAGGCCACTCTTTAGAAAAAGTTTGACATTCACTCTTTTGATATTACCCTCATTTTTTTTTTTTTTTGTTTTTAAAATCTGTATGATTCTAAGAAGTTTTTGACCTTTGGCTCAGGAAAGTTAAATAAAAAAGAAATAAAGTCCAAGAATCATAACCCTGGTAAATCTGAGATGCTATTCTTGCCAGCATGATGTGAAAAATTAGCATCTCTTAGCTAATGTTATAAATATTACTTGATGAATTGATGTGAGATTTAGTAACAACAGTTGAAAATGTAAATTTAAAAGGATGTGGAATACTCTATTATTTTTATATAATCTCTTGGCACTATATCCTTGACACTGTGTTCCTTTCATGCTTTCAATTATATTAATTTAAGTCTAATGGAAAATGAACATTATTCCCAGGGCACCCTGTTCTATTGTTTCCTAAATGGGATTCAAGAATAAAGATGCAAACTTGAATGGAAAAATATAATTTATGGTATTATACTCTTCTTTTTGTGCTTTCTCACATAAAGATAAATGCTGTTGTTTTTATGTCTTTTTAATTTGGGCATGCTTTATTTTAATAGTTGAAATGCACTTCATCATAATGACACTTTCCTGGTGTGACTCATAATATTGTCAAGCTTCTCTTAGGGCAAAAGTTGGTACAACTTACCATTCCCCCTGAAGGCAGTCATACATTTATTTTCTTGGGGCATCTTAATGAGATTGGGTTTTGCAATGGATTGAATGTGTTAATAATCCTGGCTTTGTTGGATGAATTTGTAATTAACTCTAAAACTTGTTTGCCCAACTAATGGCGTTTATGTATGCACATGTGTGCTTCTGTATAGTTTTGTGTGTGTACCGGAGATGGGTGGGGCCCGGGGAGAGGGAGAAGCCACCAGATCATTCTTGAATCTTAATCTTTTCCTAGAACTGGTATGAGGTTAAAATGGTGACCATATGTTATGAAGTGATACAGTCAAAGGATCTTTTCAAGGGCACACAAAGGTACAATCTAAGGGAGAAACATATTTTTATTACTTTCATCATAAGCCTTTAGCTTTGTGGGTTTGGGTAGTCATTGGACCGCAAGGTGCCTCCTCTATTTAGATCTGATTATGGATGGCTTTCAGAACGAGCTCTGTTCACACTAATTTTAACTAATGTATATATTTGCTTATAGTTAACAGGCTTTTTTCAATCATAAGAGTCAATTATGTTATTCTATACATATATATCTACCTAAAAAAAATTTTTGTTTTTCAGGTCTAAAATAGCACCTGGCTCCCAGCCCTTAGCATAACCCTTTATAAATTTCTATCAAGGTATTGAAACATCAAAATTCCCAACAGAAAAATAAATAGTGCGTGCACACACACACACACACACACGCACGCACGCACACGCACATGCACATACACACCACAAAAACAAGCAGACAACATATCAGTAACTCACTTCCAGAATCTGGAATGATGTTGTAATAGCTATAAAGATGATAAAAGTATACTGAAAGAAGCCACCATGGCCCAACCTTTATAGAAACCATTCCTTCAAGATGGGAAGAACTATTTTCCTCAATGGCTACTTCCTTGTTTGTGAGATGATTGTTCTGCAGGACGAGGACTCTTTCAGGAAGAGTATTGGCCAACTGTCTTGTTCATCTAGTCAAAAATATGGAGCCCCATAAAATGATCGGGTGAAAAGAAGCATGGGGACTGGAGAACTGATGGCAGCACATTGTGTTCTGGCTGGTAAGGTTTCCTAAGAACACATTGGGTGTGTTGGTTGGGTGACAATTTGTACTGACAATTACAGCTTTCTATGACCTTCATCTATCCATGGTGCAAAGAATCAGGCAGTGAATGTGAAGGATAGAAAGGCCTCACCCTCACCGGAAAGCAATTCACTGGAAAGCAGCAGTTGGGCCTCATTTATTCAAGAGGAGTATACAAGAGTCTGTAAATGCACACAGAGTGAGTTGCCTGGTACGTAGAATACCTCTGCTGTTCACTGGTACACAGTGAATGAGTCTGGCCAGATTTCTCCCAATTTCTGGATGAATCAACAGAAAGCAACAATAAGAAAAGTTGTAAAGACCACATGAAAATGATTTGTGATTTATGTGAGGAACTAAAAGAATAGAAACAACTTAGGAGTCAATAATAAGATGCATAATGATTCAGCTTCTCTGGAATAGTCAATGAAGATTGAAAGAAAAGATTCCTTGGAAGGAAAACGGTGCAGGTAGGAGATGGAAAAGGTAGAGATGAATTTTGGTGCCATGATAAATTCAAGAGGAGAGTTACAGTCTGTACTGGAGGCTAGGAAGAGCAGAGCAAACACTCAGAAAACCACCAGCACAAATTTAGAAGGAACTTCCAGAAAGCAGGTGAACAAGCAACAACAATTTTAATATTGGAGAAGATGACCCATCTGTACAATAGAGAACGGATAGTTGAATCTTAGAACCATACTGGTAAAGCAAACAGATATTCCGTCATTGTTGACAACCTTTCTAGCAGAAATAAAATCTCAACAGGCAAGTCTGAGAGCCTTGTTTGTCACAGTTAATGTTAACAAGGGAGATCATAGATAAGAATAGAGACTGGTCAAACTTTATCCCAGCTATATCAAGGCAAGTAAACTTTTAACAAGAAAAGTTGCATGTATTTAATCATGTACAGCATGATGATTTGGTATGCACAAATAAATTGAAAATAAATCTTTAGAGCATCCAGGTATAACAGAAAAAAAAAAAACAAACAAAACAACAACATAAAAAGGACAAAAATCAAGCTGATTTTGACATATCAGCAAGGCAAAGTAACTGAAGATTGAGACATATCTGTCATTGATCTTTATTTTTATTCATTTATTTACATGCGGTGCTGAGAATTGAACCCAGGGCCTCACACATGGGAGGCAAGCACTCTACCACTGAGCCACAACCCCAGCCCCTGCCGTTGATCTTTAACCAGAAAATAATTTGGCCCCAGCAACTGTATACTTGGCCATTGTTATTTTTTTTTTTTTGTGAAAGAAAGATATCTTTTATTACACAAGTGTTTAAATATATTATCTATACAAGAGTTTAATTAGATACTCTTATGTTGATTAAGAATCATTTCCATTGATGGTAGGATGAATCTACATTGGAATCTAAACAACAGGACGTTTCTACACTCCATCCAAGGAAGCACTAGAACATGTGAACAATGCTGTGTGTCTTACCTATTTCCTTGTCATAAAAATCATAAATATTCTTCATTAGAAAAAATTTTCCCATTTTGAGAAATGCTGAGATAAAACTATCATCACAAAGCAGCTTTCTACGTCTTAGGAAAATGCTTGTTATACAATGAATAGACAGTGAACTTCACAAAGACAACACCCTGTTAGTTCCATTCATGTTTGAATCCTAAGCACTTGGCATGATTTCTAACACAATATTTGAGCATGTTAAATGGAAAATGATTATAAAATATAAAAGTGTATGTAGTATATCAACTTAATTATGCTTATCACTGGTAAAAAACAAAAAGCCTGGGCAAGTTTACCTTCCTTTAGCCCTTGGTTTGGGTGGATATAAACAGCAGCTGAGGAACATCTACCTGTGGCTAGTGGGAAGAGCAGAAATCACAACCTTGGTCTTGCTCCTACATTAATATTGTAATGGACTTCCACAGAGCACTGTGCATGCCCATCACTGCACTTAGCACATTTTTTGCAATTATATCTGGATCATTCTAGAGTGTACAGCTCCTCAAGTGCTTCTAGCAGTAAGAAGGCAATCAAATGTCTTTGGAATTAAACAGAGCTGAGTAGAACTGTGTTTAATCAACTCTAATGAGACTCTGCAAAATAGAAGACAATAGCAAATCAGCTCTAGATCCTTGACAAGAAAAGATTCTGTTTCAACAATTGTACATCTAGCTGTGTTATCCTTATTTTGTAAAAGACCTTCTCCATCATTTGCTTAAAATATATTATCTCATGTAGATTATAAATGATGTACTTCCATTGATTGCAGGATATTCAGGATGAAGAAGAGTTTATTAGGCATGATTTTTGTAATCTAAATGTGTTTGATATCTGGATTAGTATTATGAATCAAATGTATGTGCTATAAATAAGCATCCCATGTTTGTTGCAGCACTATTTATTCCCAATAGCCAAGAAGGGGAAACAACCTCAGTGTCCATCAACTGATGAATGGATAAAGAAATCATGGTACATACACACAATGGAATGCTATGCCACCATAAGAATAAAATCCTGTCACTTGTGACAACATGCAAAGAGAAATAAGCCAGGCACAAAAAGAAAGATTCTGCATGATCCCACTCGTATGTAGATTATAAAACTCTCTACTCATAGAAGTTGAGGGCAGAATGGTACCTAGCAGAGATTGGAGAGTATTTGGAACGGTTAACCCACAGGTACCACAGTTAGATAGTAGCAAGAAGTCCTGATATGCTACTATATAGCCAGGTGACTCTAGAGAGCAATAATGCACTGTATATTTTAAAAAGGTAGATTAAAAGAGTCTGAATGCCTTTATCACACAGGGAGCAATACGTGTTTGAGGAGAGAGATTTGTTTAACCCAATGTAAACATTACATGTATGAACACATCACATGGTACTCCACTAGTATGTAGAATTTTTTGTTAATGTATCAGTGGTAATAAATTTAATTTAAAACTAAAACAAAATAATAAAAGACAGTTTCTTAAAATATAGAAGAATGAGACACAATGCAGTTTGTTCTTCCTCCATGGGAAAACATTGAGGAAAAGCCAGATGAACCCACAGAGGGAGGGTGACCTCTTCAAGCCAGGTTTCAGAACCCTCATCAGCAACGGAATTGGTCAGCACCTTGGCCTTGGGCTTCCATCCTCACGACTGTGAGTTACGCGTCCAGGTCCTGCCTTGGCCTCCTCCCTGCCCATCCTCCCAGCTGTACCACCGAGTTTCTGATTTGAGAGGAAAGAGAAGGGGGCAGAAGAGGACTGGGGACCTGTGTGTGGTACGTAGCCTAAGATATGAGAACCTCTCTGACCTCTTGGCTCCTCCTCTTCAAGGGACAATTTGAAAACAGAGGATCTGATTTGAAAATCGGTCCACAGATTTAGGTACATAAAACTTGTGGTATTTTTAAAGTTCTGTCTCCATTATATTTCTGCTTAAGTGTTGGCTTGGTATTAATTTTTAAACTCTTATCTATAAAATAAATCTGTATACTAATTATGTTGACTTTCCATATCCAGCTCATTGCTGATATAAAAATTACCCTTTTGGGTTTTTAAGGGCTTCAATGACCTCATGGATGATCTTCCTTTCACCTTAACTAACAGAAACCTGCTCTCTCTCATTTGTTTTTCCAGATTGTGTAATTTGAATTGAGAATATTTTCTTCTGTATCTCTTCATTTTTATTAATTGTCATTACATCTGATCCTTTTGTTACTTTATAAGTAAAACAGCTCTTTTTCTATTCTCTCCTTAATTTCTGTTTCACCTTTTATTTCATATTTTAATAAGATCTATGTCCACATTTCAATATTTTGTGGCACAGGCCATCGTAACTCATCCAAAATTGAATTTTTTAGTTTAATTTGGCTACTATAATTGGGAATATTTTATGAATAAAATTATCACATAATCAAAAAATGTTTTAAGTGGGTAACTTTGTTTTAACTTAAATTGACATAAGGGAGCCTACGAGCTGGCCTAAGATTCATAGCATTTTTTTTCTCCAAGAGAATCCCAAGAGGTCAGTTCATAAACAAGTAATTATTGAACACACCCAAGAGAATCTGGATCTTATTCCCAGATCTGCCATTAAGCAAATTGCTTAATACCCTTGTCTTCATTTGTACAAGGTTGCACTGAGGATAAAGTTAGAAACAATAGAGGAGAGAATACCTTAGAAAGCTAGAGCACTCTGTGATTTTAATTTGTCATTATTGTTCATAATAAAAGTGTTACATAATGCCCATCATGCATGATTTACACAATGTGAAGCTAAATCATGTTTTCATTGTGAAAAATCTGTACAAAGCTAAGGGACCTATTGCTACCTACTTAATGGAGATTTTAGGATTTCATGAACAGTTTTTATAGTATAGTCAGCATGTATCAGACAGGCTTTGGCTTAAAGGGAATCACTTTGTCCCCTTTTCTTATGTCAGGTGAAGACTACTTTGTTACAGAAACTGCGATTTTTTAAATTTACTTTTGTCATAACTACGAATCGGGGGGTAAATGTATAAATGAAATGATACCGTGTGTGAGTGATCCTAGGTAAAGACGGGAAAGGTGCACCCATCTCATCAGCGGCTGGCCTTCTTACATAGTCCTGGGACCCTGAATTGTGGATTTGCCCTTATACTTGAGATTGTTCATGCCTGGTCCTCCTGTTACCTCCTGTCTCTCTCTCCTGATAAGCACATTCTTCTCAGAGAGAGAGGGCACTGCCTGTGGTTCCCCCACAGTCTTTGCTTATCCTTATCCTGTACCATTTCTATGGGGTGTAAAAATGTCACCAGGCAGAACCTTGATTGCCGGGGAGCCACTCTGTGGTCAACGGGTGAACAGAGATTTTTTTCGTATTTTAGGGATGAAATCTTGTTGGAGGTGATGTGAGATGTGGCTCATTGCATTTGGTCATTGTGTTCAACATTTCTTAAGCAAAATACTTTAGTCATTAAACCTAGCAAACTTATTTAATGTGTGTGTATATACACAAATGTATGCACACAACTAACAGACGCGCGCACACACACACACACACACACACACAAAACATAGTGCTTGAGGAGTTTCAGCAGTCAATTCTGGAACCAAATCACTCAGCTTTGCAAAACTTTGCAGAGAGCAACACAAACATACTTCCAAAATGTGGGAAGATCTGAATTTTTAGATCTATTTTTTTTCCCAAGGATTTTTCAAATATTCCTAAAGCCTCAGTAGGCAGTTTCACAAATATGTCTGAAAATCAGCCTAAATCTGTAAATATTCAGCCTATCTGCTTAGAATTTGCTGAGCACAGTCTTTACATTAAATAGGCAACTGAAAAGTGAGAAGAGCATACGTCTCATGGAACACTTTAGGGTACAGATAATTCATAGGACGGAATGAATAACTTGATTAGTTACAAGGTAATATGATAAAAATAAGTTTAGTTTATTTTTCCCCAATGGGTCACTATTCCTGATTTTTTTTTTTCACATCAGAGGATGACCAATCTAGCAGTTCCTTGGTTCCTTCATTCATTCATCCCACAAATATTTATTGACTGACAATCATGTGCCAGGCACTGTGACAGATTCTTTAATGAAAGGATCCCTACTATACTTTCACATCCCTTGTAGTTTAAGAGAGAAGTACAAGTACAAATTAGTGCTATGGTAGAGTAAATTTGAGTGTTGTGTAAATGTTTAGAAGGAGAAATGAATTTGGATTTGTATGAGTCCACAAAGACAATCTAGAGGAAGTTACATATAATCTCAGACCAGAAAAGTGAATATTGGACAAAGAGCAGAAGAGAATGTTTATATCAAAGATAATCACTTTCCCAAAAAATAACAGAGGAAAGAAAAGGCACAACACATAGAGAAACTTTAGAAGGTTCCTTATTACCGAAGAATGAAATTCCCAGGAAGAAATGCAAAAGGCAAAGAACAGGGATCCCAGTATGTATTTGGAGTGTTATATATAACCAGGGCCTGGAGAGCAATGAGGGTCCTTGAAAAAATTGAGAGAATACGTCATAACACAGGTGCTATTGTCCTAGAAAGTTTATTCTTGTGATTGCACAGGGATTGTACAGGGTGGGGGAACAGGAGTTAGGGATAGAAGCCCGGTGCAGTCATCCAGAGGAGGGGTAATATCAGCCGGAACTAGGGAGGGAGAGAGAGAGAGTAGTGAGAAACAGAAAGATGTGAGAAGGATCAGAAAGCATCATCTGAACCTGTTCTCCAACTGTAAATAGGTAAGTAAATGAAAAGAAAGACTCAGTAATGATAATCGGGTTCCAGCTAGAGTGCTGCTTCTGAGAATAAGGAGTAGAACCGGTTGAGGTGGAAGGATCATGAGCTAAAGAGGTCAGTTTTGCATCTGTGGAGTCTGATTTACTTGTGGGAGGCTCAGCAGAGATTTACAACTGGCGGGTTGAAAAGCAGAAGTTAAGATGGAAGATTTGATTTGGAGTATTATCCATGGGTTTCTGTAGCTACTGTATGGTAAATACTGCTAAAGTACAAAGAGAAGATGATTCAAGGAAAGATCTAGGAAAAACTGTAATAACTTGAGTTTTAAAAAACAGAAAAATAAAACAATGCACAGAATAAAATATTCTTGAGTCACAGACAATAGTGAGTTATTTTTTTCCTGTATGCACCAGTGATGTATAAACCATTTTATAAATCAGAATGACCGCATATCATGTTTCTGAAAGCCAGAACACTAAACATATCGCTGTGGTTTAGATATGATTTGAGTGTGTCCTTGCAGGCGTGCCCTTGTGTGTCCTGATGTGTTGGATGCTTCGTTGTCATCATGTGACAGTGAGAGACGGTGGACCTTTAAGAGGTGGAGCCTGGTGGGAGGTTAGGAGACCATAGGAGGTGTGTCCTCAGAAGAGTCTGGAAGAGACTCTGTGGGAGCCCAAACCCTCTGGCTTCTTGTCTTGAGATGTGATTTCTTTTACCCACACATCATTGCCATCACCATAAGATGATATAACCAAGGGGAAGCGTTTGCTGGAAAATGCACCATGCAATTTTGACTTTCCCCATCAAAAACTGGGATCTAAATAAACCTCATTTCTTTATAAAAATTAGCCTGCCTCAGGCATTTCATTGTAGTAATGAAAATCAGACTAATATACGTGCATTGAATAATTGACATATTGCAAATTCATTCCGATTTCTTAGTAAATCATGTTTGACCATTTCTGATTGGAGTAGACATGTGGTTTAGACACAACTTCTGCTTTCAATAAGTTACTTTCTGGTGTGGAGAATAGACTCATAGAGAAAAAGACCCGTGCAGTGTAGAATGGGTTCCAACAACCATTGAGGAGGGGTGTGGAATTATTTTTATAAAGTGGTCCTGATGTTGACAAATGAGTAGGACTTGTAGGTTACACAAATGAGTGATGATGTTGATGATGTTGCAGAAGAGTCACTGAAGCCTCATTCCACTTCTCTTTCAAGTGCTTTTTCATCTTTTCTGCATCAGGGATGTCTGCTTTCTTAGAATATTCAGACTTGACAGTGTGTGTGTGTGTGTGGCCTATTTGTAAGAGCATGGTCCTACTAATGTAAACTTAATTTCTAATGGAATTAAGTTACTCCAGATTTCACTGGAGGTATAATAATGATACTTACTGGCTGCATATTTATCCCAAGGTAAAATGTCTCTGCAATAAAACAGAAATTTTGTCATTGTTCTCTTGTCTAAGTCAATCTTTTATTTTGAAAGGACAGGGGAGCTCCCTGGGGACTCTCTAACTATCATTAATAATATTCTTGGGCTCATAACTTTGGATGATGGTCCCCATAATTCTAGTGGAGGGAAGTCTAGATTTAGGGAAACTGTTAAAAGTATAATGTGAGTAGATTAATATCAATTTTTCAAATGAGAGACCAACTATAACGGATTCTCAGTACCCATGGTTCTGTATCTGTGGATACAAACTGCAGATCAAAACCACTTGAAAAGATATATGTATACTGGACGTGTAAATTTTTTTTCTTCTCATTTTTCTCTCAAAAATATTGTGTAGTCAGGCACCGTGGTGCATACACCGTGGTGCAAAAGAATACTACCTAAAAAAGCTTAGGTCATTTCTGGCCCAATGTGCATTATGGATGTAAAATACCTGTAATCCCAGCAGCTCAGGAGGCTGAGGCAGGAGGATACCAAGTTCAAGCCAGCCTCAGCAACTTAGTGAGGCCTTAAGCAACTTAGCAAGACCCAGTCTCAAAATAAAATGATAAAAAGTTCTGGAGATGTAGCTAAGTGGTAAAGTGCCCCTGGATTAAATCCTCAATACCAAATATATATATAATATATATACATATATACACATACATACACACTTATATACATATATTTGTATATATGTATATTATATATAGTATCATATGTAGAATAATGACTATTTATATAGCATTTACATTGTGTTAGGTGTTGTAAATAATCTAGAAATGATTTAAAATGTATGGAAGGATGTGTGTAGGTTAGATGCAAATGCTAGCCTTTTTAGATACTGCACTTGAGAATCTGTAAGTTTTGGTACCCATATAGTTCTAGAACCAATTCCTTCAAGATTTGGGGATCCCACTTTCTTGTGAGTGGTGTCTTTTTTTTTTTTTTGGTTGTTGAGATTCTTTTCATCTCCAAAGTTGACTTAGATGTTTAGCATTTTTTAAGTTATAAATTTTATTTTTGAAAATACTTCTTTAAAAAAGTGAAGAATGTGTTGTTGGGTCGGCTGAGCCTCTGTTATTGGCGATGACTACGGGCCTTCATCCTCTCTTTCCATTGCAGACTACTCAGGCAGGTAGAGAAACACAAATGCATGTCTGTGCTTTCATGGGCTCTTTCCATTCAAATTTCCAGGATAGAAAAAAATTTGATTTTCACTGACTTTAAATATTTTTTTTATATTCTATCAGTTTCCATGAGAAACATAAATAATTTAAAAATTTTTCTTCAGAATCAGTGATGTAAAACCACCCAGAACATCACAATAGTGAAGTGTGAATTGTACCCTGGTTCATTATATACATCCTTTTAAATGCTTCCCAGTCGTAAAATGTATTTCCAATAATCTTTTGGTCCTTTAGGATGGAAGAAAAATTCTACATTGCCTTCATTATCCACTTTCTAAACTCCTTTCTGACATTCTTCATCAACTGCTTTCATGAACAGAGATGTGGAATATGTGATCAACGCACCAGGAACACAGTATCTCCGGCAGACAAGGATTCAATTTCCATTAAGAATTAAGCTTAGGGGCTGGGGATGTGGCTCAAGCGGTAAGGCGCTTGCCGGGCATGAGTGGGACACTGGGTTTGATCCTCAGCACCACATAAAAAAAATAAAATAAATATGTGTGTCCACCGAAAACTGAAAAATAAATATTTAAAAAATCCTCTCTCTCACTCTCTCGCTCTCTCTCTCTCTCTCTCTCTCTCTCTCTCTCTCTCTTAAAAAAAAAAAAGAATTAAGCTTAGGTCATTTCTCGCCCAATGTGCATTATGGATGTAAAATCCTCCAAATTCATTGTCTTCATTATTGAAATTATTTGCAAACTGACAAAACAGGACTATGTTCTTTTAAAGCCTTTCAACAAGGGCATTTGATCTAAAAGGTTCTTGTTCCCAGATGGACTTCATTGAGTCAAAACCTCTTCTATCAAGTGATTTCCTTCTGATTCTTAATTAAAGGTGGGCAGCAAAGTAATTTGGACTTTTTTCCGTAGAATTCCCGTCAACCTCATTCAAGCTCTAGTTTTTTTCTTCTGTGTTTTCAAAAGTGAGTCTTCATCTAGAAGTTCCATTTTTTTATATAATATTAGAGATGAATGGAAAAGGTCTGCAGGCAGTTCCTGAACGGCTGATGTGCTATCCTTTCCCATTCTGCCATATTCCCCTTTAGAGGGCTTCCTTTTGTAAATGTCCCTTCTAAGAATACTACCTAAAAATGAGACATGGTGCCCACTCAGGGCACTGTCCACTGGAGACTCCCTGTGGTGGGCAGATGTGACTTCTGTCAAGCCATTCTTAAAAGATAACATAGGAATCGGGTCTTTATTTTATAAAAAGTTTGATAGCATCTCTTTATTTACCCACACATCTATACTAGAGTAAATGCCTACAATACAGCAGGTTGTTCTTTAATAAAATGGACAAAACAGTCTCTGGTCTCTTGGATCATACTTTCTTGTAGATGACAAAATTGAAAAAAATAAAAGTGTGCTACATGTGAAATGATAAAAAAAGAATTCTCAAGAAAATACAGGTGGATGAGCCATAGAGAGTGATGTGGGGCAGATGATTCTGAGGGAAATAGTGTAGCCCTTGTGTAGAAGGACAGAAGGAACAGAAAAAAAATTCTACTTGGGTGCAACCATTTCTAGGTTTCTGGATAAATACCCCATGCCCTTCTTCCTCAATAGAGATAACTCTGAGATAGTTTCAGGGAGCATCTTTCAGGGTTCCCCATAGGATTAAAATGTCTACAGTCCCATCTACTTGACAAAGCTCACTGTAATCACCTCCTACCAATCCTTATCTCATTTCTCCACCTCCTAAGTAAAGTATTTACTGTTGAATTCTTGTTTCTAGGTTTCTGGGGGCAATCTAAGATAAAATAGTAAGGGAGAAATCTGAAGAGATATATGAAATTTTCAGTTCATTTTTTCTAAATGTTTCAAGTGTTCTCTAGGCCCTCAGTATAATTTTTGTTGAGGAATAACTGCATCACAGAGTAGCTTACTTGGTGGTAGAATGTCAGCCATGTATCTGGGCTCCTTGGCCTTTCTTTGCCTTAGTTATTTCTGGCCCTACACAGTCTGGTTATATGGAAATGCAGGAAGAAAAATCAATTCTGCCTCACATCATCTCTGCCTCTCTCATCTGGAGCCAGGTTATGACATATAAAATCCTTTCCTTGACATGTAAGATTAAGTCTGTCCAGCTCCTAACTCTGAATTTAAGAAATTGGAAGAATATTTTTACTACTTTCTATCCACCCCATTGGTGAAGGAGGAAACTCCCCATCCCTAAATTTTACGAAATGACCAAACATATGACAACCAACACTGGACAGAGGAGATTGACAGCAGCTTTGTAGAAGCATCTACACACAATTCAGGAGAAGGGGCTGTACAGAGCCTCATGAGATTGAGCTCAGGAACCCAGTAAACCAGAAAGGGTGGTGGAAAAAAGTCCCTGTGCTAGCAACAGGCTGAGGTGACTCCTGGCTCCTTTGGGAGTATGTGTTTGGCTTCAGTAGTTTAGAGGAGCAAAAGCTGTTAACTGAAGACCGAGTGGGATGCCACTGGTCCAGCTGGTGGGAGATGGGCCAGGCAGGGATGCTTACCCAGTAGGGGGAAGGAATAAAAGATAAAAAACTCACGAGAGGACCTTGAAGCCTTGTGAACCTCCAAGATGTCTAGGTAGCATGGGGAATTTTCAGGCTTACAATACAGAAAGCTATTAAGACTTCAGCGAAACTATAAATAAATGGAAGCAAACAATGCCCAGTTGACTAATAGCTTGCAAGTAGTGAGGTGTGACTCTAAAAAGTTCACGTGGAAAATTTAAATTTTTTTCCACATCTGTTCATTTTTTTAAAGCAAATCACCATGCAGAGGTGGTTTGATTTTGCACTTTAATATAAAGTGTTTCTTTATCTGAAGAAAATGAGTTTAACGCGTACTTGTAAATATTTGATATTGTAGGTAATCATGACTCTCTGTGTTTTCTAATTTTAGGCTTAAGATCCATAGAGATTAGACTTTATGACATTGAGAAATTGTTAGGGCCTCCAGGGATGTTTCAGATATAAGAAAGTGCAGTGAGCTTGTCCATATAACTGATCACACCTCAACTTGGCTGCTTATTCAGAAATCAATGCCACACGCAGATACAGCGGCACAATTTCTGACGAGAAGGGGATGGGATGTAATATATGCTGTAGGTATTTACTGGCATTAAGTTTTCAGATCACATATGACAACTGAAATGAATGTTTTCATATTCTACAGTGAGAAAGTGAAAGGAAGTCGATGTCATTGTCCCCTTTGCATAAAAGGCTTTATTTGCATAGATGCATTCATCAGTAGAAAGAAGGATTTTCGAGGGAAAAAAATCCCTTCAAAGTCTTTTCCACAATATTACAATCGCATAAATGGGGCTCTCTGAAGAGAGCAGATTTAATCACCTAAGTCTACTTATTTCCTGATAGAGAAACCTTGGAGCATTCAGGGCAGTCAATTGTCAATAAATGTTACAAGTTACTCCCTTTCTCCTCTTCTTAAGTCCAGTAGATTCTGACTCCAGAGCCTCTAAGGTATTTGCTGATACTATAGTGCATATTTGTATCCATTTCATTGCATGGGATCTAACATTCCAGTGTATATTCAAATCTTGCTTTGCATAACAAATGTGCTTCTGGGAAATTATGGATTAAATGATATCTAAAATGCAATCCAATTATTTGAAAGCCCACTGTGGTGAATTCTTTTGTAATCTAAGTGTTATGTAATTTTTTGTTACTGTGGATTGCATTTTATTAAAATAGGACCCTTCTCTGTACTAGCACTGATGAGAGAACTCGTTCCCACAGACTATCAATGTTCAATGGAAGTAATTGAGTGCAGATTATTTAAATAGGAAAAGGAAATTTTCACCTTTAAAGTGTATTTAAACACCTTCTTGTATCATAAACAAACTTAAAGTTGAGTGCATGTCGGTATTTATTCTTCCTGATTTTGAAAATTTCTCTCTCTCTAGTTGGGCTTAGTGTAATCCTCCCAAGACACAGAGATTGCCTAAGTGATTTTATTCTAAGGCTTTTTGTAATTCTTTTAATCACAGTTCAGAAAAAGAAATTTTTAAAAAGCTTTATTCTTTTCTATACAAGGTGAAAAGCTATGCACCAACCTCTGAAATGGCATTTAAAATAGAAAATAGAAACAAAAAACAATCCTTTAAAAATCATTGTTCCCATAATTCTTATTTCATTCCTATTTTATTGAATAAATTTATGTTTTGTTGCAATGAGATTGCAAAATCCTTTACAAAAAAAAAAATAACAACGTGTTTGGTTCAGAACTTTTCTCACCAAAAAGACTGAAAAACATTAACTAATTTGTAAAACACCACCACAAAGGACAATGGATTTAGGGAAGATGTCTTAAAAACTATTAGTAGATCTTTCCAGATTTATCTTACCCACAAAATGGAAGAAATATAAACACATTATGATGCCGACCCAGGGGTTCATTTTACTTGCAATCTTTTCAGCTTAAAATTTCTTTCTAAGGGAGATCATAGCAATCCATCTAACGAGGATTTATTTATGTCTACCCTACTATTTCTAAAGTGTTGTCAGTCGCACAATGATAATGTGGTGGTCCTACTTTCAGAGAGTGGATCAATGAAAAGAAAACAAATAACCAATGTGCAAATAAGGAAGAGCTGCTGCTATCATAAGATGCAAATAGAATGCCTAAGAAAGGAGAAATTACCTACATCTGTAGAACATGGGAAGACGTTCACAAGCCTATGGTGGAACACAGTGACTGTGGAGAAAAGCCCAAGGGCAGAGACTTAGGGTAGACAAGCAGACTTCCTTTGGAGACAGTGTGTTCTTCTGGGAAAATGGGAGAATATCCAGACTGGGTGGGGCCTTGGAAGCCAGGCTGAACAATTTAACTTAAATTTTCTAAGTAGTGAGAAGGTATAAAGGGTTTTTGAGCCAGGCTTTGTAGCTTATGACTGTTATCCCAGTGATTTGTGAGGCTGAGGCGGGAGGATCACACATTCTAGGCCACCCTGGGAACTTAGGGAAACCATATCTAAAAATAATAAAAAAAGTCTGGGGATAGAGCTGAGTGGCAGAGTGCCCTTGGGTTCAATCCCTAGTGATGCAATAAATAAATGAATACACAAATAAATAACAAACAAAAAGTTTTTGAGCAGGGGAGGATTATGGAACAATTTGTTTAAAAATATTAATCTTATACTGGTGTGTAACATGGACTGACAGAAGCACTCAGAGGTGGGGAGACAGTGCAGGAGTGTCACATTCATTCAGGAGTGACAGGAGTGAGGGAATGAGAATTTGAACAGGGAAAAGCAGATGAGTCCAGGAACAGCATCAGAACAATCACATGTAGTAAAAGACAAATAATTTTTTTAAAAAAAAGCTTTATTTTCTCTGCATGAGGTGAAAAGCCATGTTTCAAACTCCAAAGTGGCATTTAAAATAGAAAGTAGAAAAAAAAAAAAAAGAGTCTAGCCATGGTGGCACACTCCTGTAATCCCAATGGCTTGGGAGGCTGAGGCAGGAGTATCACAAGTTCAAAGCCAGCCTCAGTAAAAGCAAGGCCCTAAGCAACTCATTGAGACCCCGTCTCTGAATAAAATACAAAATAGGGCTGGGATGTGGCTCAGTGGTCGGTCGAGTGCCTCTGAGTTCAATCCCCGGTGTCTGCCCCCAAAAAATGTGCTGTAAAAAATATATAAAGGTTTATTAAACTCTCTAAAATTACATGACAGCAACATGTCAATTCCCCAATACTGGAAAATGCTAGTCTTGCCTTTCATAGGTATTCATCACCTCTTATCTCTCCAAATCATGGCAACTAAATTCTTAAGAAAGAGAAAATCTTGCAATGAGTGTACTTCACTTTCTTCTCTTTGAAATTTTAGAATTTGATGTGTTATGATCTCTCATTTTAGAGTTTTTAAAAAGATATGCCTAAGACTTACACAGAAGAAGCTTCTGATGTGTGAATGTGCAGTAGACTCAGGGTATATTTCAGTGGAATTTTTCTGAAAAAGGACTCATTTTGACTTTGAAATTTTTTGATGAGTGAAGAAATAGGATACAAGGTTGATGGTTTTGAATATAAATGCAATATCCGGTTGCTGTATAATTATCGCTGATGCTACTGTGGTCGGTCTGAACCCTGGACATGAATTTGTACGTTACTTTGTACAAAACTAGTAAAGAAAATAGTCTCCATCTTTCAGCAAAAGCCCAAAGAGCTATTTAAAATTGTTGGCTAACCCTATTTGTAAGGACAAATTAATGCTTTTAAATGCCCTTGTGAATAACTTCAGTATAATTAAGTAAATCAGAAGCATTGGGATTATGTTTATTCATTTAAATTCATCTACTAAAACTCGGATCAATCAATAGGCTTCACTCCTCTGACAGGCTGTCATTCCTTTTTTAAAAACTTTTCTTTTTTCCTCTTCTCATTTGTTTTTAAAGCATTTTTTTAATGATCATGTATTGACTTCAAAGGACTAGATTCTAACTGTGGCTCCTTTGTAGGAAATAGACGTAAATTATGAGACTTTTACTAATCCCATCCCTGATCTATAGACCATGAACTACAGCTAAAGGGTCTACGGTGAACCATTACACAACACAATCTGAGCCACATGGCTGAAATTTACAGGATTCCCTTAGTAATCTTGCAGTGTGAAGACAGTACCGGACTGAGCAATGGTAATTTGTGATAGCTGATTCAATCTCCTATATTTACAGCTGGGCCTGGAGAATCTTTGCTTGGATTTCTTGAAAAGTTACAGCTATTCCACAATTAACTTCATGGGGAGAATAGGGAAACATGACAGCGTATTTTACAAATATCCTTTAGGTAACTATGATTATTGGGTCGCTTTGAATATAGATGCATTCTCTTTATTAAGGAAAAAGCCCCTCATCACAGTGCTTAATTTTGTTGAGTGTTAACTATGAACAAATAAAAACAATAACAACAAAACTTACCTCAAGCTGAAAAGTTTAGAGCGACTCTAGTATTGAGCATAGTCCGATGTGTTCCATAGATGATGTATTTCCTTGCTGAAACACAGTTGATCTTACTGAGAATAATCCAATGAATTTAATGCCATTTTCTACTGCTTCAATTATATTTTAATATTGGAAGGAAAGTATGAGACTTAGTCAATTCTGCCCTGAGTAAAAATTTAATTCCAAATATTAATAGCCATTGCATTCTATTAAATCTGGTAGAAAAGATTTATGTCGTCATTTGTTTCCATTTTTTTTTGACATTATAAAAAATTAGTCTACTTCTTAAAATACCCTTAGATAATGAGTTAAATAGAAAATTGTGAGTTTACAGTAGGATGTTCTTAAATAGTTTACTGTAAAATCAACAAGAATGAAACACTGATGGTCTGAGGTTTGATTGTTTTTCTCTCTTTCCCTGAAAATGATTTCAAACTATTTCACAATGGCATGGAGTGCATTCTGGAAGCAATGAACGTTATATTCTTTAGCTATTACTTCAACAACATGCAAAAATAATTGTGCTTGTATTTAGACACACACTGAAGAATAAAGTAATGAGATTATTGAGGCCACATACAATTTTTTGTAGCTTTTCCTTTGAGAGAATTATAGGTTTGCATACAACCTAAGTTGCAATATGCAGAGATCCTACATACCCTCTGTCCCATTTCCTACAATGACAATGCCTTATAAAATCATAGTACCGTCTCACATCCAGGATATTGATATCAACGCAGTGAAAATAATGAACAATGCCACCAGCATGAAGTTCCCTCCTACGCTGGTTTTGTCACCTCCAACCCCTACTTAATCCCAGGCTGTCATTATAAGAGTTCATTTCCATAGTATTTTCATTTCAACCATGTTAGGTAAAAAGAATTATATAGGGAATCACCTCTTTTGATTGGCTTTTCTTTATCAGCATGATTTTCTGGAGATTCACCCAGGTTGTTGCACGAATTAATAGTTTACATTTTTTTAATTGATTGTATTTTTTAAATACATGACAGAGGAATGCATTACAAGTCTTACTACACATATACAGCATAATTTTTCATATCCCCGTTTGTATATAAAGTATGTTCACACCAATTCATGTCTTCCTACATGCACTTTGGATAATGATGTCCATCACATTCCACCATCATTCCTAACCCCATGCCCCCTCCCAACCCTCTGCCCTATCTAGAGTTTGTCTATTCCTCCCATGCTCCCCCTCCCTACCCCACTACGAGTCAGACTCCTTATATCAGAGAAAACATTCTGCATTTGTTTTGGCTAACTTCACTTACCATTATCTTCTCCAACTCCATCCATTTGCCTACAGATGCCATGATTTTATTCTCTTTTGTTGCTGAGTAATAGTTTACATTTTTATTGCAAATATGACATATGTGGTCTGGGTGGGCTGCAGTTCCATCACCATTCCCTCTGAAGAACATCTGGGTTGTTTCCAGGCTACTTGTGTAAAGCTGCATGAACAATTCATGCTTTGATGTAAATATGTTGTCATGTCTCCTAGATGAAGCTCCCAGAGTAAAACTGCTGAGTCCTAGGGGCATTGAATGTTCAGTCTCTAAGGACCTACAAACTGTTGTCCTGGATAGAGGTACCACTTGACCTTCCCACCTGCAAGTAGGTGTTACCTAGTCACTCCACATTCTTGCCAGAAATTTATCTTGTCACTGTATTTCATTTAAACCATTTTGATAATTTGATATCTAATTTTGATTTTAATTTGAGTATTATGAATGGTGAGAGGCATCTGGATTCTCCTCAGTGAACTGGCTTTTCATGTCATTGGCCCATTTTTAAATTGTATCGCTTGATTACACTTCCAACTGTTGAATTTTGAGAGTTTTTAATACATTCTAGATAGTGGTCCTTTGTCAGAGATGTGGTTTTCAAATATGTTTACCTAGTCTGTAATTTGTTTTCCTAACTCTGTAGCTGGATATTCTGCAGAGCATAAGTTTTTTTTTTACTTTATTTTGACATAATTTTTAAAAAATTATTTGAAGATTTTACTTTTGCTGAAGTCTAAGGCTTGGGTTGGTGTTCTCTGGCTCTCTTTGTCTTCTTCTCTCATTTTGCTTTAGGATGCCCAATTGTTCCCCTACCCCTTGTTGAAAAGGTTATCTATACTCCACTGAATTGCTTTTGCATTTTTGCAAAAACTCAACTGGTCAAATATATGTGTATCTATATTTGGGATATCTGTTCTACACCAGTGGTCTGTGTGTCATATGATCTGCCAGTGTCACAATCTTTTTTTTTTTTTTTAATGTACCGAGGAGTAAATCCAGGGGCACCTACAAAATTATCTTGTTTATGCCATATCCCCAGGCCCCCCCCTTTTTTTTTAATTTCGAGAGACAGGGTCTCACTAAGTTTCCTAGAGCCTCGTTAAGTTTATAAGGCTGGCTTTGAACTTGTGATCCTCCTGCTTCAGCCTCCTGAGCTGCTGGGAGTACATGTGTGCACCACTGTGGCTGGCTAGTCTTAATTACTTTAGCTATTAAGATGAGTTTTGAAATCCAGCAAAACAATTGTTCTCACTTTCTTCTTTTTCCAAAATTGTTTTAGCTTCTTTGCATTTTTCCCCTCCCCATATATGTGAAAATTATCTTGTCTATGCCTACAAAAATTTTTGCTAGGATTTTGATAGGATTGCATCTCAGTTTGGTGAAAATTGACTCCTTTGCTATATTTAATCTTCCATTCCATAAATATAGTATTTCTATCCATTTATTTATCCTCTTTGATTTCTGTCATTAATTTTCCATAGTTTCCAACATACAATTTACAATATATACATTTTATTACCTTAATACCTAAATATTTACTTTGATCAATGATAAGTTATACCATAAATTTTATTGTTTTTTAAAATATTTGTGTTCACTGCTAGTGTATGAAAGTACAATTGATTTTTAGAATATTTATCTTTATCCTAAAACCCTACTAAATTCATTAGTCTTAGAAAGGTTTACTATTGGCTTGTGGTTTTTCCACTTGCCCCATATTTTTCTGGTTTCGATGGTAATACTCATTTCCTACAATGAATTAGGGCATGTGTTTTCTTCTATTTTTCTGAAAGATGTTGTGTATGATTGCTATTAAATTTCTTTAAACATTTAGTGGACTTCTCAAGTAAAGCTGTGTAAGCCAGGGGATTTCTGCTTTGAAAATTTTAAAATGAAATACTTAATTTTTCTTAGTTATAAAACTATTCCAATTATTTAATTTATATTGGGTTAGTTGTGGCAGTTTGTGTTTATTCGGGAAATTGTTCCATTTCAGGTAAGTGATTAAGTCTCTGTGTGTAGAGTTGTCCCTGGCAATCCCTTATTAGCCTTTTTAAGTCTGAAATTGTCTGTGATCCTTAATATTGATATTTTGTGTGTTTTCTCTTTGTTACTCCTTCTAGAAGTTTTTAGATTTTATTGATCATTCCAAATAATAAGTTCCGTGGAAATCATTGTGTAAATGTCTTAGATCCCATTTGGGCCTCTGTTGCCCAGTTTCTCTTTGACACTCCATCAGGCATGCAGTGGGCCCATAATCAAAGTGGGAAGGCTGCCATATCTCATCACATAAATGTCTAGGAAAGAATATTTACCACAGAGGAGATGCTGAACAGGCACCCAACAGGACGCTTTGTCCCTGGGGGGTTTCAGGCAGTCTATCCTCTGCAATGGGCCCACTATGATGATAGCCAGGTTGTGAAGATGAACATTCTACATGAGCCCAACATCATGGACTCTCTCACTAAGTAGATTCTGTTTCTGTCACTGATGAATGTACAGCCTGCCAATAAAAGGAGGGGGTTGACACTAAGGCCTCAACCTGACACGGACTTCAGAATACTAGTCACTTGGCAGTTGGTTGGTCATTTCAAAACCCTTTGACCCTGGAAGAACAGCAATCGTATCCTTCCTGGATGGCTATACATTTTTGAATGACTTTGTTTTTACTTCCCACAGTGCCCAGAAAGACCAATGAGCCAATGAGAGCTGTGGTAGATGACAGATGGGGTCGTCACTCTCTACCCATCCTGCTATCAACATCCTTTACCATTTATTTTTGTGTAGCCTTTTGGGCTAGGCTTGTGACTTGCTTTGTTATAGAAAACGTGAAGTGATTCAGCGGCAGTTCCAAGACCAGGCCTTAGGGGGCGTTGCTCTGTTGAAATTCAGGGCAAGCCACTTTGTGAACAGGCCTATGAGAGACTGCCAGAGGGAGAGGGGGATGTGGAGATGAGTGGAACCAATAGCCAGGGATTTCCCTTCTGCAGGAGACACGTCTCAGCCATGGACAGCACCAACCCAATGTACTATTTTTTTTTTCCTACCCAAACAGACCTATTTTGACGTTTTAGATGTATCTCTCTATCTATGTATACACATGCACATATACACACATGTCACAGAAAACAACCTTAATTAATAATTAAAAAGAACAACTACAATAATATATTGGAATAAAATTATGTGAATATGTTCTTTCTTAAAATACAGAATTTTCGTTTAGTATTGATGTCATTTTAATTGTTCTTCTTTCGATTATAAAAGATAACACATCCACTTTTCAGGGAGCAGGTACAGGGGATTGAACTCAGGGCACTCAACCACTGAGCCACATCCCCAGCCCTATTTTGTATCTTATTTAGAGACAGGGTCTCACTGAGTTGCTTAGGGTCTCACTGAGTTGCTTAGGGTCTCACTGAGCTGCTTAGCATCTCACTGTTGCTGAGGCGGGCTTTGAACTTGAATCTTCCTGCCTCAGCCTCCCTAGCTGCTGGGATTACAGGTGTGTACCATTGTGCCTGGCTCCATTTTTTTAAATGACATCATTGTACATGTCTTTGACTTTTGTGATGAGGAATACGTCAGTTTCAATTAAGTTTCACCTTCCCTGAAGTCATCAGATACGCAGGTCCCTTTTCCCTTCCTGCCTTGCCATTCTTCCCATGGGACTTCAATTTTCAGGGTTGCTTTTCAGTTCTAAGAGATGGCTGGAGATCCAGCTGCAGCATCCACACTGAAGGCACCTCGAAGGGAAAGAGAAACAAAAACCAAAGCAAACCGGAAATAAAACGAGCACAAACCGCCTTCTGAGTAAGCTCCCTTTATAATGAGACGTTTCAGCAGTTTCACCTGCCGAAGGATCGAATGATCAATGACCTGCGCTGAGGCTTGGAGTCAGTCATTTGCCCACGTGTAGCTGCAAAACATATTTCGGAGGCAAAACATTCCCAGTTCAATCACTCAGGAGAAAGGGGTGACTAGCATTCTCTGACCATGAATATGTGTAAGTGATTCACATACATATTTTTTGCTCAGATCTAGAAACATCTGAGTGTACTGATTGGCACGGATATTATGAATACAATTTAGAGAGCAATACAGATTCATGTTTCCAGATTCCTATAGTTTCTACACGTTCTGATTTGATGTTTGACGAAGATAGCACTGATAACTCACAGCAACTCCATGAGACTCTATCTCTAAATAAAATATAACAATGGACTGGGGATGTGGCTCAATGGTTAAGTGCCCTTAGGTTCAATCCCTGGCACAAACAAACAAACAAAATAAACCTATGGAAAAAATTAAAGGCTTTTGTGTGCTTGTGATGCCTTAGTGAGCTAAAATATTTTTCCCATTGGTTGTTGGCCATTGTTGAAGCAATTAAATTGTTACAAACTTATCCATCATGTGGCATATTTGGATTTACAGGAGAGTATAGGCAATCAGATGATGGTTGAATACAAATTTTAAAAGAGCAAAAATAACAATCACCTGATTGCTGTTGGCCATCTGAATATAGTTTTCTATAAATTGTTCACTGTGATCAGACAAAAAAGTAAAATGACTCCTACTGGGGTAAAAAGAAAAAAAAATAATTAAATCTTAAGTGTTTTTCAAAATAATTAAATCTTAAGTGCTTTTCAGATCTCTGTAACTAGCAACTGCCTTTACAGGAATATTTAGGTGTTTTTGATTTTTCTTCCTGTTCTCAAATGATGTTTTTAAAGACCTCATGCAAGATGCAGTGGCACTCAATAATTTCATATTGTTCAACTAGAAATTTAAAGGCAGCAGCAAGTATTTTTTTTTTTTTTGGTCTTTTTCCAAAGAAGGTCTAATATTTCCATTGACTGACAAAAGGGATTTTTCTGAGCAGGGATAATGCCTCTAGGCTTCCAGGATGATGCCTTTTTAGTGTCTATACACAAACTTTAGTTGAAATTATGACCCTAATTGACAAGATTTTTAAATTGAGAACCCACAGGCCACATTGCTACATAGTACATCGTCATTTTCTTCTCCATTGAATTAATTTCCAATCAACATTGTTAGAAAAAATGAGCCAAAGTAGAAACTGGCTACCAATACTCTGAAGCTATTTCAAATCCCGAAGCACAAAGATTAATTAAGAACCAATTAATACAAGGAGTATACGTCAAAAGATGATAAAGAAGATATGATGGGGTCAGGGTAAAAGTCGTTACTGTTTTCTTCTTTTGATGCTTGAAAATACCGAATGGTAAAAGAGAGGAGAAAATAAAACATATTAAGTTGTCAAGTCTGTATCGTTTTAAAGAAAAACAAATGTCTGTGGTTACCAATCCCATAACCTTGTTTCAGAAGAGAAAGCATCAGAAGCATTCAAGAAATAACTCCTATGATTTCTTAGGGAATCAGCATAGTAGATAAAATTATAGGCCTTCGGGTGAAGCTGCCTCAAATACTGACTCTGTGTGATCTGGAACAAGTAACTTAACCTCTCTGTGCATTGGCTTTTTTACATGCAAAATGTGATTGGGGCTGGGGATGTGGCTCAAGTGGTAACATACTTGCCTGGCATGTACGGGCGTTAGGTTCGATCCTCAGCACCACATAAAATAAAGATGTTGTGTCCACTGAAAACTGAAAAATAAATATTAAAAAATTCTCTCTCTCTCTCTCTCTTAAAAAATGTGATTATAACAATACTTAACCAAATAAAGATTTGGTGAAATTCAGTAAAATGTTTTATATCACATATTTAAAAAAATAATCTAAATATAGTAAAAAAATCAGTAAATGTTATTCTCATTATTAATTAATTCTAAAATGTGGACTTAATGAGAACTATATAAAGATGTTATGTGGAACTGAAGCAATTGTGTAAATTTAATACTAAGAATATAAATTTAACACTATTGAAATTTGAGTGTAAAATATCAGGTTATCTAGTGTCTTTTTGTCACATTTAGGCAAATGAATAAGCAAATGGTCAAGTGTATTGGCAAACACACTTCTTTTGTTACTGTTTATAAGTCAATTATTCACACTAAACTGCAAAACTGATTAGTTGAGTCTCAGATAAAGATATCATGCATGAGTACAATGTGAAAGGTACTTTTGATTGCAAAAAGGTATGGCAAAGTCATCATTTTAAGAGAAGGAAACAAGGCTCAGATGATTCGTTTTGAAGAGAGAACTGGTTATTTTTCCTCAACAGATTTGGGTAGAACTGCCAGCCACTATTATATTAAATACAATACCATTGAGGTAATATTCTGAGAGGAACAAATGCAAAAATGTTTGCTTTTACAGACAAATACTTTCTAGACTTCAAAATATATTAATAATGCCAAATAACAAAAGCAACTTATGAGCAAATACATTTAGTTTATATGAATTCAGCAATATACTTTCAGTAATGACAAGGAAAAAAAATGACTTTAGATAGCAATGGTGCTCTCCTGCTATCCTGTTTAGCTTTGTCTAGTTTTCATCCAACTTCAATGACTAACTGTTCTCGATGCTTTCTTAATGTTGGGTCAATCTACAAGAAAGAAATATAAACACTTGAATTCTGAAAAAAAAAAAAAAACTTCACCTGCAAACAAATACCCATTTATGGAAGTTAATTTTTTTTCTTCATGTTTTAATTAGACTTTTAAAAACTTAATTTTGAACTGCTACTTTGAAGCATAAAATTATATGTATCAATGGTGTAAAGTGATGTTTCAATACAAAAATATATTGTGCAATATTTAAAACAGATTAAATACTACTGTCTTTCCAAAAAAAAAAAAAAAGAGAGAGAAGGAAACAAAAAAGAGCAGCACACTGAGGTCATATTGATAAATTTGTGAAAGAAAACTTCACGTGGGTATTTAGTTTTGAGCAAAAAATGAGCAAAAGCTTTCCATGTTAAATGACTGTAGAAGGCAAACGAGTTGATATTCTGTCTCCATGAGAAGAATGTTGTACTAAACAGTCTGGGGATCTGATATTTTATTATTTAGCTGTGAATCTGTTGATAATTCTGCTCTCTGAACCTCGGATTTTTTTTTCACCTGTAAGGTAAAATTATTTCATTTGATAATGTCCAAGGTTTAATATTCAACTAGAAGATAAATAGCAGAAACATGGATGTGTGATTGAATTCTTATTTCTCTTTTCTCCTTGAAGGCATCCATCTTGAAGATGATCTTTCCAGATTTACAGTCTCATGAATGTCCTGTAAAGGGCCAAGGCTCCCACCCTTACTGGGTCCCAGAGGAGTACAGGGGTCGTGGTAGGAGACGGGGTCAGAGGTTGCCTAGAAATGTCAAGAATCAGAAGGTGCCATATTCAATCACTGTACGGATGCTCTACTTTTGGGCAGCTGTGGCTCTGGGTCCAGTCTGTAGATGAGACCTTTGTGCTGAAATATGCTTAAACTGATTTCCATAGACAACCCCTGTTCAGTGCCTGTCGACATATGTTTACATGGTGCTAGCCAGGGAGGGTTTTCCTCCCTCGGTTACTTTTTCCTTCATAATGCATTGATGCCTGATTAGAAATCATGCAATGGTATTGCAGAAAAGCCATCTCTCAGCTACATTTGCGTCTGTATCTGCCATGACCTTGGCTTATGCCCTTCTATCTTCTCATCTTCCCTATGCCCCAGTGCTGTCTAGCTTCCTGTTTTTATACCTTCCTTTTCTAAGTTGCATGTTGTCTAAGGCAGCCATCACAATACAACCTGCAGAGTGCAGGAAGCCTGGATAAAGCATGTGATTCTTTTCAGAAAACTTTTTGCCAAGCCCTGCATGAAATTGATGACTACAAGACTCAATTCAGACCTTTAATACTGCCCAGTTATCAAAACTGAGTTTTGATAACTGGGCAGTATTAAACCCTAGTCCATTTATTCTCTGACTTCCCTAGACAACTCTTTTGGACCTTCTCTGGGATCTTTAACCCTCACGACATCTTTATGTTCCTCATGGTCTGGCCTTAGTTTCCCCCTCCAGGTGGTTTTTCTTCGTCAGTAACCACTTCCTACCCCCCTCAACCTGGTTTCAGGACCATATTCATTTACTGAGCATATCATGCTCTTTATAAGCCTCTGTGGTTTTGCCTGCACCTTAAATGCTACCTCCACACCCCAGTGGCTAACCAAGAGCCTTGTTCCAACAGGTGCTCAATGAATCCTTGCTCAAGAAATTGGAGTCATAAATTGATTCTTGCTCTTGTCATTCCATAAAGAAGTTTAAAATATTTCAGTTCAATTTTATACAGGATCATATGGGAATATTGCTAAAATTCTGAGAAGCTATACCAGCAGAAATAGGAATGTGCAGTTATTTTTAACATTGTGGATATATGTTTTTGTCCTTTTTAATGAGTTTGAACTTAACCAGGTGCAAACTATCTGCTGTTTTTATTTGGAAACGATGGAACACCCAGCTGTCTGGAGAAGAAATGTGTTTGAATCACATTGATTTTTCTTTAACATGCCAATATAAACTTAAGATTTTCTTTTTGCAATAAGTTGAGTTCTTTTTATGGTGGATTATCACATTATTAATTTTAATATAGCATTTTTGCCCAAATAGTTCCCCGAAAGTAGCATTTGTTTGATTTTAAATGAACTTTCACGTTGCACCAGCAAGACACAAAGAGGTGATAGTATTAGACTCATTATGCTTTTATTTTACTATAATACTCTTTGTAAGAGATGATAAAGCTCATCCTGAACATATAATTAGAGCATTTGAGGTAATCCATGCTTCAATGTGATTTGAAGTGATAAGTACCAGTTACAACACGCATGTCACTGTTCCTTTTTACTCTTATGAATTTCTTTTCTTTCCATGATGTTTTCATTTTGATACCAATCAACAAAAATCCAGAGTTCCTACAGACCAGTAATATCTATGGGTCTGAACACATTTGGAAGAACAGGTGGTCTTCTAGCTTCAGGGTAAAAATCTATACTGTAAATTCACATATTTCATATATAAATGATTTTTATTTTCATAATCCCATTATTACAACTTAGGTCTGGAATAATTCCCACTTATTGTCTTGAACTCAGAAAAATTTTCCACGGTTACTCATACTGTATCTTGCCTGTGTTTCCATGCTCAATTCATTTTAGACAATGGGAATTACATCTTTAATTGATCTCTTCTTCATTTAGCCACAAGATGAAGATCCAAACTGATCTTATTTTTTTTCCCACCATTATATAATTGGCTTTTTGGCACAGCATTGATGTAGCCAAAAAATGTTCAAACCTTTCTCTAAGACACATCTGTTTAGCTTTCCAGCGTGAAACTTGACTTGATCACTTCATTTACTTATATTTTTTTACGCATTTAATTTCCTTTAAACATTTATTCCTTCCACAAATGCTTTTTGACCTCCTGGTATATGCTGGTGGGTATTAGGCTGGATACAGTTGCTTTAGAAATAAAGGGCAACACATTTTCTTTTAAAAAGTAGATAGAAAGGTTAAAAAATTAACATATAATGCAGTCAGTAGGGAAATGAAAATATATACAAAAATTACCTGACCTGATCTTCTTATTTATCCCTTTTAGGTCTCCTATAGGGTTTGAATTAATTTATTATGCTTAGCATGGTTTATGGTTCAACATAGACAATAGTGATTGATAGCTACACACGGTTGAAATAGGAAAGAGAAGGGGTATATAGCTGAGACGTTTCAGAAATGTCTGGAATGGTGGTGGTGGAGTACAGCCTGCCTTTGGGACCCAGGGTCTCCTTATCCTATGTCAGTGGTGCTCCAAGTGTGTGCTAGGAACCACCACCTGGGGAGTTGTTAGAAATGCAAATACCAGTCCCCTCCCTAGACCTACTGAGCCAGAGACCCAGCCAGACTGCACAACTTGTGTCTAAAAGACCCACACTCTGACCTCAGTGATCACTGGTATAAAGGTTGCTCCAACATCTTCCCCAGTGCACATCTCCTCCATCTGAAAAACTATCAAATCCAGAGTCAAACCTGCCTCAGCTATAGTTCATGAGGCCCAAGAACCAGCCTGCAGCCACATCCCTCCCTGAGTGGTGTGAGGTTATATCACTAGGCGACCCCTTTAGGGAGAACCTGCCCCAGAATAACCCTTCAAGCCCTGTCTAGACGTCCCCCTGGCTTCCCGTGTGTTCCTATTTTGTGTCACCAAAATCTCATAGGTAAACCAACTTAAATCATATCGTATTTAGTCCTATCTATTAGTGGTAGGATGAATAGAATACATGAGTTCAAGGAGAGCGATAGGAATTAAGAAGAAATTTAGTTTTAGATTTTTTCATCGAGAAGCATGATGGTGATGTCAGTGACATGACTTTGAATCCAGGAAAGGCCGTTTCCTGTGCTTGCTCAATTCCATGGCTATGGACTCCATCTCCAATGCTAGCAACCTGAAAGTGAGCGACCGTCATCAGCCTGGTAATCTGCATACATCAACTTGATTTTTTTACTTCCTAGCATGTTTAGCATGTACACACACCTGTACAACTATTTTGTTAATATAGAATTTACTTTTAAAATGTAATTTCTAAGTTGTTTTTAAAAAATTTTAAATTTGTTTGCTTGGTAATAGGAGGACTACACACCTTAGCTTAATCAGAAAAACCTCTGGCTTTTGCCTGGCCTCTTAATTGTTTTCCTGAGAGAAAAGGAAGGCTTGCTGGTTTCCAACACAATGTAAATACATTGATCTTATTGTTTTATTTTGTATGCCTTCTCAAAAAAACAACTTTGATCACAGTGCAAATACTTCTCAAAAATTAAAGTACCGGGAAGTTTTTGTGAGCCTTTTTTTTTATTTATTAGGATGTTATTTAAAGTTGAAAAAATTAATGTAAATGCTCTCTGGAGAATATAAATGCTTCCATGGAGATAGTTGGCATTTCCTAGGAAACTCCAAAGACTGTCATCTATCAATCCATCTTTCAACAAATGTTTGAGAAATGCCAACTGCACGAAAGGTCTAGATTCTAGATGGATCGGAGGTGACACATTGATAGATACACGTGAGAAGTTAGATGAGCGATTAATGATAGTTTCCTGTTGTATAGCTTATTTTTAAGTTTAATTTAATTATGGTCTATTTGATGATTAAAAAGCATATGTATCTAAGGTGTACAATGGGATGACTTCATGTACATGTACAATTTGAGATAATCACAAAAACTCAACTAACCAAGTATCCATCATTTCTTTCCTTCCTTCCTTCTCTCCTTTCCTTCTTTTCTTTTATGTTTTCTGATGGAGGGATGGTTAAGTCATATCCTCTTAGCAGTCTTCAAATGGTATAGCATACAATTTGATACTCTTTCAACCTGATGCAGGAGTGGAAAGAATCATCACCCTCATTTTCAAACAGTGAAACCAAGACTTGAGTTTTGCAGACGAGTGACTTACCCAAGGTCGTGCATCCCTGTCCTAAGTTGGCAGAATCATGTTGAAGACAGGCCCTCGGGACTCCTGAGATAGATTTTGCTTAGAATGATTTCACATTACCCCTTATAAAACAAAACAACCACTAAAAGACGGTGCTTGATGAATCTGTGAGCAATATAACTATATAGCAGAATGCTGCTTTGTGGCAGTGATAGTTTGGAAATTCCCTTATGAAGGAGAAAATGATGCATCTGGTTTGGAACCAACTTATCTACACTTGAAAGAGCCTGTGTTGGGGGAAATGATCTCACCAGTGATAAAAGGAGGAAGTGGGTGGGGGAGGCCCACAGTGGATCAATCATCTCCACCCTTGGACTTGGACAGGCTCCCTGACACTGTCTAGCCCTGACTACTTATTTGCCTAGATTCTTGTTAGCTGTCAGCACATTGATGCTAAGGAAGTTCAGTTAGTTCAAGACAGCTTTGTTTTCCCTCTTTTAATTTTTTTTTTTTTTAAATGTGTTCTTTTCAGATACACGAGACAGGGAGACAACGATTCTCCAGTCAAGATTGCTTGAGTCTATTTTCCTTGGATGTTTTTGCTGGTTCTCATTTTTTTAAAAAACAAGGATGTTACCTATTTACTCATTTATGCATGGAGTTAAATATTCTGGTTTTGGTCTACACAGTGAAAAATAGCACTATTGCTGAATGTCAAAACAATCAGACCTGATTACCATTCAAGTCTTACTGTGCAAAGACAGCTCGTGACTGTTGCCCTGGACTCCTGAAGATGTCAGTGTCTGGCTCCTTCCTTTTTCTTCAGAGCCCTGGACCTTAAACAGTAGATGGCAGTGTGAGATGGGGAATTTAAACCTTGGCAGCTGTTGGCTTGAAACTAGACCAGGAAAAATGGCTTTTTGACTTGGAAGCATTTATGAAATGAACTTTCAGGCAGAGTTTTGTCTGGCCGCCAGGATCTCGCCCTGGAAGGTGCTGGCAACCTACAGATGAGCCTGTGCAAGGGCTTTGTTTGAACTGGAGCTGGTGCCCTGCTCGGAAGCAAGATGGGGTGCATTTGGGCACAATGCATTGTCACTGAGCCAAGCAAACCGCTGCTTCACGGTCCAGGCAAGCCTGCATCCCAACCCGCCCCTTCCTGGGGGAGGTAGCACCTCCTCCTTTTCCTTTCTGGGAAATTCATGGTGTTTAAGTCTATGAAATAGAGACTTTGATGTATCTAATGTATTAATGCTGCTTCAGGTTTTCAGTTAATCTTCACTTTCTGTCCTAAACCTGTTAAAAAAATCAGAGGCTCTTTAAACGGAAAAGAAAATTAAATTGTTTATGGGAGAATTGCTCAGTAAGTTTGAAAGGACACCACTCCTCGTGGCTTATCAGATATGGACTTTGTTTAAGAATCTTGAATAAATTATGGAAAAGAGGACAGCACTGAAGCTGGTTTGGGTTTCTCTTCTGTTATGGACTCTGAGCAATTGCAGTATTTTGTATCTGTGGTTCCCCAAACATGTTTTCCTCTAGAACACTTTATAACAAAGTATGTTTAAAGAAGGGAAAAATAGCTTAAAACATTTGACTCACTCAATATTTTATTTAATAGAGAAGGAATTAATAACTCTAAGAGGATGCTTGTATTGCAGGCAGTGATTATAGAATTTAAATCGGGTGCATAATCTGTGTATCCTAAGGTTGGTGATTCTTCTTCTTCTTAGACCTATGTAAAAACTTCATTTCCTTACTTTTAAGTATGATTTCTAGACCTGTTAAATCTCAACTCTTGTGTAATGCAACCCACATTATTCCACAATGTTAAGCTCCACTTTCTTCAGCCGTAAAAGTGGAAAGTAGTTTTTATTTGCTTCACAGACCCTGATATACAGTGTTAGCCATTTATAATTTATCCAGATATGCAAAGTCATTAGCTATGATTGTTATTATACAGAAATAAGTGTAGGCATACTGTCAAACAAAATTGCTTTTCCTACTTTCCCAAATAATTCAAAAAGATAGAGAATATTAACACTACTCTAAACCAAGCAAAATTAGGCAGGTAAATTTTCTGTTCAAAATATAATTATAGAAAAGTGCAGAAAAATTTGAAACCACTAGTAAGAACACTCATTATCGTAAATATGCTTAAAGTGAGAAAAATAGAATGTCACACAAGTCTCCATATACACTGTGTGTGTGTGTGTGTGTGTGTTTGTGTGTGTGTACACATGTATTTTAATACATTACTTCAACAAGCACTTTGGTTAATGAGGGGCATTTTCAGGATGTAGGGCAAATAGAAGCAGGAAAATAAAGTATGAGCAGAAGTCACACCCATCTCCTCCTTTAAATAGGCAGACCTTCCTTTTGTTACACAAGGCTGGGGCAGAGTGTGAAAAGGTAGAAGGGAGTTTGGACTTGAAAATAGTAATCACCTTCATGAATCCAAAACCTTCCTTTGAGAGAACCGTTTAGTGAGCAACTCATAGGTGGATTTGGAGAATGTGAACTGAGAGCAGCTGCCTCACAGAGTCGTGGTGAATTATCAAGATATTTTTTTCTGTCATAGGTGAACTTGTCATTAAATGTGGTGCCCACATTTAATCCCAGTGACTCAGGAGACTGAGGCAGGAAGATCGCTAGTTCAAAGACAGCTTTGGCAAATTAGCAAGACTCTGTCTCTAACAACAACAACAACAACAATGATAACATTTAAAGGGATGGGGCTGTGGCTCAGTGGAGAGCCCCTGGGTTCAATCTCAGTACCACACACACACATACACACAAACCAAAAAGTAACAAAAACAGAGATTATTTTCCAACACTATCTCTTTTACTTTTTCACATTTTCTTCAAGTTGTTCATTGATTTTGCATCTGTTAAACATTAACTTTGCTAAGGTCCAGTTTCTTCTCCTAATTTTTCCAAGATTTGAGATCTTGCGCAATTTGCTGAACATCTGTGTTCTTGCCTGCAAATAATAATAATAATAATAATGATAACATCTCAGGTGACCGTGAGATGAAAGTAGTTGTTAATACAAATAACACCCTTTAGCTCAGTGTTGGGCACAGAGTACGTTTTCATTCAATAGGCAGCCAGAGATTAAGAGAAAAAAAAAAAAAAGAGGATGCTTTGACAGTTAGAGAATTAGAAAACTATTGCATATTCTGACTAAAAGCAGCTCAGAATTCATCCTCCTCCTCCCCTCTTTTTATACTTGAGGAACATAAAGCTAGAAGATTTAAGTAAAGCTTGGTAATATGGAATGAATTAGAGGCCTTTAATGATAAAGATTGACTCACACAATTATGGACCCTAAGAAATCTCAAGATCTGCAGTCAAAAGCTGGAATCCAAGGTTGCTGATGGGTAGCTCTGGTAAGAAGTTTGGCAGGCTCAGGACCCAGGGAGAGCCAATGTTTCAGTTGAACCTGAAGCAAGAGAAGACTGACAATGTCACTGAAAGCAGTCAGGCAGGAGGAGTGCCTAATACTAACTGGAGGACTAGCCTATTCAGGCCTTCCACTGATTGGATAAGGTCCACCCACTTGGCGGTGGGGGGGGGGGGCGCAACCTGATTCACTCTGTCTATAAATTCAAATATTAATCTCATCTAAAGATACTCTTACAGGAACACTCAGAATTATATTTGTTCAAATGTTGGGACCCCTTTGACCCTGTCAGGTTGACATATAAAATTGATCATCACACTGATATCTATGTTGACATTTAAGCTTCCAAAATAGTCAAAGAAAATTTGACAGGACTTTGTTGTCCTATTTGCTAAAGTATAACATTTGTATTTTATCTTAAGCAAATTTAGGCTTTTCCCTTGCTTGAGATAAATTCACATTCTTCAGGTATAGCAATGAATGCTGTTCTGTCAATCCCTTCCTAGGGTTTTGCTGGGGTAATGTGGACTTGAAGCCAAGCAGATCCACGTGAAGAGGGATTTCTTTAAAGAACCCTATTTGTGGCAGGGCGTGGTGGTATGTACCTATAATCTCAGTGGCTGGGGAGGCTGAGGCAGGAGAATCATGAGTTCAAAGCCAACCTTAGCAATTTAATGAGGCTCTAAACAACTTAGCAAGACCCTGTCTGTAAATTTAAAAATATATATATTAAAAAAGACTGGGATGTGGCTTACTCAGTAGTTAAGCACTCCTGAGTTCAATCCCCTGTACCAAAAAAACCCAAAACCCCTATTTGTACTTTCCTGGTATTGTCTCTGCCTATAAAGTAAAGTAAGGAGGGCACAACCTTTACCTTTTTCTCCGCCTTAAGGAAAACTAGAAACTGTGACCTGTCTTGAGAGAACTCTGGGATGAGAGCTCAGAGAAACCATAAATCTCATCACTTGGATTTGAGAGCCCATTTGAATGGGGGAGAAGAGGTGTGTTCAGATCTGCTGGAGGAAATGCACTGTGGTGACATTGGGCTTTAGGAACATAAGTTAGGGACAAAAATCAGTAGGAAATGTATGATGAATTACCAGAGCTAACAGGTGATCAATGGCATTCATCACAAGACAAGAGAACATAACCCAGGGGCCTTGGCCGCACCTCAGAGCAGTGAACACAGCTCCAGATTCTTTAAGGGGAAGGAATCCAATGTCCTAACAGAGGTTGACTTGCTTGACAAGAGTGGAGGCCAAGTTCTACACCAGGCTTTTCTGAATATCTTCTTCTCAACCCTGTGGGTGTTGGTCAGTATCTTCAGACTGAAAGAGTTTTTAATTATTAATTCTTTTTCCATGTTATCATTCCTACTGGTAATAAAAATGACTGTATACCTACATTAACACATTTCTTGGCATTTTGATGATGTTTCTACTTAGTAGGAAGACTTATTGTCAGAAGAATATTACATATAGAAATTTATTTAAAATGTTTAAATACATTTATCTAATGAGTCATAGTTCTTTAAACCTATTGGGAATATTCTTGCTATATTTTCTGTTACTTTATTTTTGATCCTTATTCATTTGACTGATATTTATTGTTTTTATCTTATGGGTCTCACTAACAATACATAATCAAAATTGGAATTCATTTTAATAATGAACAGAGACAGTAAATTATTAGATTGTTAAAACACTTTAGAAAATCATTCCATTGTTTTGAATACTTTTAAAGTACAATTATTTCAACTGAGATCATGATAAAGTAAATGATACCATTGTGAATGATTCCTATGAAAGCCATTTGAATGTTTTACCAATATCTATTCGGGTACTTAAATTAATTCCATCAGTTAAATATACACATGGAAACATGTTTGAATATATAGAATGAAATGGTAAATGTAAGATATTATATAGACATTTATTAAAATACACTGCTTTAGGATTTTCATAGTGTTTAAATACTCTCACATGTGTTTATTGCATGCTTGAGATAAGAGTCATTTATTTTTTCCAAACTCTACCCTATGAAACTGAGTAAAAGACATTGTTCCTGCCTTTAAGGAGCTCATATTCCACTACTGCAGACAGAGGAGTAAGGAAGTAATTGAGATGTAAGAAGACTGGTATGATAATAAATGCAGAAATACACTTCTTCCCCAGCAGAGGAGGAAGCCGTAAATTCCATGTGGTGCAGTGGTCGTGAGTCAAGGAAGCCTCTGAAGGCAATTTAGTATCCTGAGCTAAAGTAGCAAAACTGAGGAGTTACCCAGGAGGAACAATTGGGGGAAAACATTCCAGGGAGAGGAATCAGCAGGGATGTAGAGGTATTGGAAAAATTAAAATTTGGGAATAAAAGGAGAGTCAAGATTCATATCTGGAAAACAAGTACCAGAGCCAGAGGGTAGAAGGCCTTAGTCTAGATACTGTTGAATTTCCTATGGGAAATGGGCATCCAGGGGTGGCTGACTCTCATTTATCATCTTGCTACTCAAAGAAGGTAGGAAATGCAAACAATCTCACGTTTACAAAAGGTCACCCAGTTAAAGAACTATCCAGCTCAGTGCTGGTCTTCTAGTTCGCCATCCTGTATAGGTCCGTTATCTCAGAATGCTAGGCTGACTTGAATCAGTGTTCCAATGAGTCAAATAATGAACAAGAATGAGATGCAAAGACCAGATTTTTGCTGCTGTACCTTCAGTTTCAAAAACAGCACCAAGTTCCAAGCTGTTGTAACCAACAAATAACAAACATTTTATTGGGCAGTTCCCAAGTATCATAAACTCTTTTAAATTCTCTTCCATGGCTTAAAGGATTAAACCACACACTCTTAGAGGATCACGTTACATTTTTGATGAAGTATTTTAAAAATTATTGCTAGTCAAGGAAAAGGTAATATGATCTTGAAGGTTCTGGACAATTTCATCCAATGTGCTCAAATGACACATTTTGATGAGAAGAGATTTAGAGAATGAGAGAATGGGTTTGTCTTCAAATATTTGAAAACCTATCAGGTAAAAGAATGGACCTATTTTTTTGAGAATAACTTACAGAAAATTTACCTGGGGTCAATGGGAGTGTATTATGAAGAGTTCTAATTTGACTCATATATGAAAAAAATTTTCTGACAATTTGATTTTACCAACAATAAAATAGGTTGGTTTAGGATGAGATAAGCTCGAATTTACCCATGATATTTACCCAAGAGCTAGAGGGTCATGAATCCTTTAGGAAAAGATGGATTCTTCCTTCCTCCCTCCCTCCCTCCCTCTCTCTCTCTCTCTCTCTCTCTCTCTCTCTCTCTCTCTCTCTCTTTCTTTCTTTCTTTCCCCCATTTGGTATTGGGGACTAAAACCAGGGGCACTCTATCATTGAGGTACACTCTAGCCCTTTTTATTTTATTTTGAGACAGGGTCCGGCTAAGATGCTAAGGCTGTCTTTGAATTTGTGATGCTTCTTCCTCCGACTCCCGAATAGCTGGGGTTACAGGTGTGTGCCACTCTGATCAGCCATATTCATTCTTTGAAAGTCAGATTGAATGATGTTATGCCAATGGCTCTGTGAGACCAGTTGGAATTTTCAAGAGAGGCAGACATCCATATGTTAGTCCCCAATATGTTTGAAAGCACTTGGCCTGTTTCAAATCAGTTGGAACACCCATTAAATGGGGGGGGGGCGGGAGGGGGCTCAATGTCCTTTTCTTGATGTCCTTTCCAAGTCAAAGCAGATTATTCATAGTTTCCTATACTGTCTGTTCTTCTGTTTATGAGGAATGACTCAAAGGAAGGTTTGCTTTAATTCAAAACAAGCAGATTGCTATGTGTGGAAGGGGCTGCCCATGCTTAGATGGGGCCCAAGAGTGCTCACTGGTCCTCAATGATGCTCATCAGGTGTTGCTTTATCTGAATCACCTGGTGATTGGGGCCAGGAACTCTGGCTACAGACTTTCAGATCACTCTATGGATGGATTATAAATTTTCCAGGAAGAAGAATCTTTATAAGGCACCCAGAGCAACTGATAGTTTAGCAAACCATTAGCTTGCAGGGTGGAGTTTCTGGCTTGGGATACTCATCGCAGGACAATTACACCCCTGAAGCAGGACCCCTCTTGGAGGAGGCTCTGCCTCTGGATGACACAGCTCTGTTTTTCTGAGGAGATACACCAACTAAGGGCTATGGAACATTAAGTTTGGAGGACACTTTTGTTCTATCTCCTCTTTTCTCATTTGGAATGTGATGGACGTACCTAACCTGCTCCCATTCCCGGATAAGGGAATAAAAGATAAAAAAAGAAACAAACAAAAAAAAACCCTGTAGTCATTAAATGATGTGGATGCCCGAGAGGGTGACCCTGGCTGGACACCCATTCTTCTGTTGTACACCACACTATTGAATGTAGAACTGAGAAGTTCTAATCACATCTGCTAAACTCAAATATTGGTGTTTTTGTTCTTTCACTGGTAGAAAGTGGAAGAGAATTCAATTGTCTTGGAGCTAGAGGGTTTAAGACCATCTGACGGAGTGAAGGTCCCCATCTTCTTTGGTACATTGGACAAGTGCTGGTAGCAGGCCTTCCCTGGCCCCCGGGGCCCAGCCCCCAGTTCCTTGTTCTGCATGTCAAAGTGGCCAGCTCACAGGGTCGTGATGCAGGCTTGCGGTTTCATGTTTATCTGCCTCAGACATATGTGCCTTTTTGGGAACATCTTGGCCTTCTCGGAGCTTCCTGATAAAGGACGGTCACGGTAACCCAAGAGTAGCAGGTGTTATTCCTCCCCTGTTTTGGCTAAATTTCCACTGCAGTTATAGAAAGTATATAAGGGAACAAACTTTGATAATAAAGCGCATGCACGCTTCCTCCTGGATGAAGAACCTTGGTGTCCTGTGTATTTTTTAACCTCACCGTCCCTCGCCAGACTCGGCTCCCGTTAGCCGGAGGCGGCAGACAAGCTGTGCTGGAACACCATTCATGGTTTTCTTGACATGAGAACTAAATTGTTAGGTGAGAAAATTTTTTAATTCTTGAATGTCTTTCTTCTAATATTCTAATCAGGGTTTACAGAGGAAAAAAAAATAGGCTTTCGATATTGGGGATTTACAAAAATTTGAATAAGATTTTTATTTGGATTCATTTATATTCAAAACCAGAAACTAAAGCTCTATATCTTTAAAGCAATGGGTTTATTATGCCAGGGATTGCATTAAAGGTTTATAGGTGGGGTTGTAAAAAGACTTCTCTTTGGCAACTATGTTACAAAATGAGCCATCTTTTAAAATGTATGTTTCCTGAGCAGTATTTCTATACACATAATCTTCACCTGTTTGTTCCTACAAATAATCTGCTTCATTTAAAAATGTTATGTGGTAAATCCCTAGCTTTCTATTCTAGAAAGGGTCTGGTAATAAGTTTATCCTCTCCTTTTGGGGAAAGGAGAATATTCTTTTCTGAGTCCAATTTCGCTGAAGTTCAAGATTGTTAGCAAATAGTGGAGTGGCTACAGCCTTGGGCATGGATTCCGTATACATGGGTTCCAATGTCCTCTCTGCCACTAACAGCCTGGGTAACAGGATACAAATCACTATCTTGATGGGCTAGGTTTTCCTTCCTTTTCTTTCTTTCTTTCTTTTTTTTTTTTTTTTTTTTGTTTTTCATCAGTAAGAATTGAAAAGTGGTTTCTAATCTCCCTGCAAACCCTAACGTCTATGTTATTATATTGACAATAGCTTCAGAATCTTACGCTTGAATAGAATGTATTATATGACATTTAGGCAATAAAAAGAAAGAAGGATATAGCTATCCCTAAGTCATATTTAAACATATACTGCCTCTCCTAGTGGAAAAATAATAACAAAGTAATTTTACATATGGAAATATAGCTTCACAAGATTTTTGTTTGTTTTGTGGATTTTTTCTCAAAACCATTTTTATCAAAACATGCTGGTTAAAAAGAAATGGGGAAAGGTCAAATGTCCTTTTAGAACATGTCATTTGTCGAAGTTCTGGCCAAGAGTTGATGATTTCTTGAGGTTTTCTGCTTTTGCTGCTTTTAGAGATTTTTGTTTACTTATTTATTTTAGGTTTATTCTCCTAGGCTTTTCTTCCTGGGGAGATAAAAGAAATCAAAAGGAAGAGATAATTATCTAGATAACAAATTCCTATTCTTCTAAATGCTATAATAGGTTATATTGAATCCTTCCCTTTTCCAAATATACCTTTGGTTTTCATAGCAAGGATCTATCTTGAACCTCTTTGTTTTTTTGCTGCTTTCAGCCAAAATTATCAATGTAGTATCAATGGCAGAGCCCCTCTACCCTAACCCCTTGGAGGAAGTTGGTGTGTAAGGGTTGCAGCAATCACATGCATTAAAGCTGTAGATGCTGAACCTGAGAAGCACCTAACAATTTCTAGCCCTTGGGGACTTTTTCTGGCCTTCCTCTGTGACTTTGTTTCCTCTTGAATTTAAGTCATGCTCTTTCTATTTCCATATCCTGATTCCTCTTTGAGAGTCAATTGATGCGCAGATGCTTAGGCTCATTTGCAAACCCAAGGATCACCTGTGGGATGAGATGTGCCTGCATCACCTGGCCTTCTGTCATCCTCACCCGGTGTTGCCACCAACACCCTGTTTCTCTGCCTTCACTCTCCCTGATTCACTCCGAGTTCACATTCCTGCTCACTGCATCTGTTTTTACTACTTGGAAAAGAACAAAGTAATCGTTCTGATCCCCACCGGGGTCAATTACCTTTCCTTGGTTCAACATTACATATTTCATCTCCAACCCAAGCTTGCATGTGGCTTGTTCAGTTGCAAAAGGGGAAGGGTGGGTGGACCGGTGTCAGAGGGGAAGCAAATATTTTGAATAGATTTATACAAATCCATCAGTGCACCTGGAAAAACTGTATAGCAGAATAGACAGAGCATAGGTATTAGAATTAGAAACCAGCATTTGAATGTAGGCTTTGAAACACATTAACTGTTTGCCCTTAGGAAATTTTGTAACTACTATTAAGAACTTGTTTTTTTATGTATAAAATATACATAGTAATAAAAATCTTATTGGATTACTGTATTAAACAAAGAAAATAGATAATATATCCAAAGTCCCTAGAACTTGAGAAGGGCACTAAATAAATCATATCAATTAGTATTGCTGATACTGTAATAAGTTAGTCCTATTCCTTTATTCACGAGAAAATAGTTTCATCCTCAAAGCAATTTGACAATCATTCACTAAACACTATGCAGATTCTCTAGTCTGGGTAGGGAATATAAAAGTGGTATGAATTATAACTTTTAATCTTCCCGACATCTTCTGCTCTGAAAAATCCAGTATTTTAGCAAGATATTCAAAGCTTTGTTAATTTGTCCTCAGCCAGTTTTCCAGCCTCCCCCCCCCCAAGATAGTTTGCTTTCAAAGGGGGGATTCTCATATATATGTGATTCCTTGTGTTTTGGGGGCTTGAAGATGGGTCAGAAGGAGGCAAATCCTACTCACTGTAAGACCTAACATAAATGGAATGTTCTCTCTGCATTCTTTCTTGACCTGCCCTTCTATGCCATCCTCACAAAAAGAATGGTTTACATCAAATACACAGCATTGCAAGCCCTTCATAAATTTTGCTCCCCTGCTTTTTTTCTCTAATCTGTCCCTGCTGTAAATTTCAGCTAGCAAGATCTCTATCTCAAAAAACCTACCTACAAGAAGCAAGAAGAGAATTCAAGCTCCATTACAGATGTTCCTATATTTACATAGGGTTACACCTGGATAAACTGATCGTTAGTTTAAAATATAATTATAAGTTGAACATGCATTGCATACACTTCATCTACCAAACACACTGGCTTAGCAGAAGCACTCTGTAGAGTGCCAGTTGTTTTCCCCAGTGATCACAGGGCTGGCTGCTAGGGAGCTGCAGCTCACTGCCATTGCTCAGCGTCACCAGAGAGAATCAGAAGGGCAGTTGGCTAGCCCGGGAAGAGGTCTAAGTTAAAATTCTAAATACAAATTCTACTAGTGTATTGTTTTTGCACCACTGTGAGACTTCTTCAGTTGAATTATGGTTAAGTCAGGGATGGTCTATACTTTTTTTCTTTGACTTGGACAAGTTCAGAATCTGTTTTTTTTTTTTTGTCTGTAAATGGAAGTTGTCAATGATGTATATAACTGAGCAGATCTTTTGTATAAAGCTTTGGCATATAACAGGAGATGGCTTTTTAAACATGATCATAGTGCTCCATCTCCTCCTATAAAAGATGTCTCCTTTTTGATTCTCTAAGTGGGATTTATAGGTCTAATGATATACCTCCCATCTCATGGAAACCTAAAGCTATAGGCTGCAGTGAAGAGTTACAATACAAGATAACAAAATAAACGATAAAGCAGACCGATTGATTATTCCAGTTCATTATGATAGAAATTTCAGGACAAGGTTCCAACACAACAGGAAAGGAACACAGTGTTCTTCATTCTGGCTGGTGAGTTTTATGGTTCTGTTTGGCTTTTGAAGAGCAAAACTGCTAATTGAATGAGAAGATGAGTCCAAATGGAGAAATGAGGAAAATATTTGTTAAAAAAAAATAAATTTGAGCAGAGATGTTAAATACAGAGTTTGTGTCTAGGTCTGAGGTGCCTGGTTCATGCATTTGAATGGGGTCATGCATTTTAGGAGGTCCCATGTCTTTCTTATGAATGGAATGAACTGCAAGGCGTGGGGCACTAAAAACCACTGGTAGTTTTCAGTTGCATGCTTTTCATCAAAGGACTGGAGTTGATTCAATTAATTATGGCCCCCCACTGAGTTCCATTTTCATCTGAACCCACGTGGCAAAGCTGTAAATGATACGTGCAAATAAGGATTTATCTCTGGGGAAAGGCTTCTTCGCAGCAGCGCCTGCTCTCGCTCTGTGAGCTGTGAACCCTGTGCTGAGCTGGGTTTCGGGGCTGTGACCCCAAGAAAGGGCAGTCATCTTGTCTTTTTCAATGTTAGTGTCAAAATATTCCACTTTCCAAATATTTGAAGAACAAGATGGGACTGTGAGATCCAATGAGAGATTGTCTATTTTAGGAATTCTGCAGAAAGCATATACTATTCTCTTAATTTTGGTGGAGGGGATGCATCAGAATGTCTGTTGACTCAGATGCCATCAGACCCAAGCAAAGGACTTACGCTCAGCTCACATTGTTCTAGCTACTGTATTTCGATTAAAATTAAATTTCACCAAAAAATGAAGTTAGAGTGGATTTTACCTCAAAATGATTCATTTCTCTCTATGGAAAAATATTTGTCAAGACTCAGATAAGATTTTACATTAGTTTTGTAAACAAAGAAAATGTAACGCCAAATGAATATTTTTTTATATGATTCATGAGTCTTTAATTTCTTTGGTTTTAGGCAGTACATCTAATCATGACATAGAGCCTCCTGAGAGTCAGTATGCTTTTGGTTTTTTTTTTTTTTCTTTGCATTTGCAATCTGAAACATCACAGTCATGTAGAAATGTCACTGGGGGCCAATGTCTGTCTAAGGCATCAATTCAGATTTGCCACTGAATTTAAGGTGAGAAAGCGTTTTGACACACAGTGTATAGGATAATGGGCTCTAGCACTGGAAAATTAAGGCTCAAACTCAGCTCTGTTCCTAGGGAACTCTGCTATCTTGATAAGGTTCCTTATCTTCTCTGGTCTTCACCTTGACCATCATAAATGGGCATTCTGATGCTACCTTGCTGGGTGATTTTGAGAATGACGTATCTTACGAAGCTTAAGGATCCTCATACACCACCTGGCACATAGTAGGAAGCAACTTCTGAGTTACAGGGTGATCTCTGAACCAGCAGCAGCATGAGTTTTACTTGAAAAATTGTTAGAAGTGCCAGCTCTCCACCTACTGAAACAGAAATCTGGAGCGGGGTCCAAATATTTTCATTTTAACAAAACTTCCAGGTGATTATGATGCACACTCAAGTTTGAGACACCTGCAGTGTGCAGTGAACGGTATGAGGACATTTATGTTTATGTTCAATGGTGATGCTGAGTTATCCCAGGAACTTGGTATATGAGGTGGCTCATATGTTAAACATGTCAAAATGGGAAGAACAATATTCCTTATATAATCTTCAGTTATGGGTAAATGTAACTAAGGATTATTAATAGTTTACCTTCAGAGGTGTTGTACGTTATATATCTTGTTTAATGCTTATAATAACTTCAAAGGAGAGGTGCTGTTGCCAATCATGTTGTTCTAAGCAAGTAATGAGGATGATTGAAGCAAAACGTCAAGGAACTGAGCTTCAGATCCAAGTTTCAGAAACCTCATAGTCTGTGACACTGACCATCATAATGTTTTATTCTGATAGGATTGACGAACAGACATTCACAACTATGTTCCAATAACACACACACACACACACACACACACGCACACAAACATGTATGCACATGCACATGAAGGTATGTATCACTTCCACAGATGGTCTTCTGTGAACATTCTCCCTGTCTTCTTCCCTATTCTGGGCCACAGAAATATTTCTCAACTTCCCTCTGGAATTGATCACTGTTTGTATTGTATATGAGTATTTACACCCACACACACTCACAGATATACAGGTATATATGGATATCAATTTCATGAGGGCAGAAATCACATCCGTCTTACTCCTCTTTTGTAGCTCTGTGCTTACAACAGTCCCTGGCACATCATTTGAACCTTATAATTGCTAATTGAATGATGAATGAATGAACGAATGAATCTCTATTCGTGCTGGGAAAAATTTCATCCTTACAGTTCTAGAAACTAGATTCTTTTTTTCTAGTTCTAGTGAGCTGAAGAAATGATGGCTAACCCTTTTTATTTATTTAATTATTTAATTAAATTATTTATTTATTCTAATTTGTTATACTTGATGGCAGAATGCAATTCATTTCATATTACACATATAGAGCACATTTTTTTCAAGTCCCTGATTGTACACAAAGTATTTTCACACTATTCATGTCTTTAACCATGTACTTAGGGTAATGACGTCTAACTCATTCCACCATCATTCCTACCCCGTTGAATCCTCCCTTCCTCTCCACCCCTTTACCCTATCTAAAGTTGCTAACTCTTTATTTGGAAGCCAGATGCATTCACTTTTGCAGTTTTCTTAATATTAATTTGATCAACACATGTAGAAGTCATGGGATCCATGTGACATTTCATTTAACTGTCAATCATATAGACATAAATTTTTAAGTTGAAGAAGACTATGGAGAACAACTAATCTCTGTGCACATTGGGAATTTGGGCGAAGGGGTTAAGTGATTGTTCATGGTTAAATGCAGGTTAGAGGCTGGACAGAAAGTGAGGCAGGAAGTCCAGTTTGGCTGATATTTGGGCAGCTTTTTTCTTACCCAAGAGAAAGCGCACCAGCTGTGACTGAGTAGGTCATGCAGCATCTGCAAGGCCTTATGGTCTCTCCCCTCCCATAATATCATGTTGAATATTCTGGAAAAATTTACATGCGATATTCTTCTGAATTACTTTGCCACTAACAAATTGCACAACCCTCAGTAAGTTACTTTAACATTGTGCCTCAGTTTCCTCATCTCTAAGCTTTTGGGTAAAAATAATGTCTACTCCTCAGGCTAATTATGAGGACTGAAAGAGATAAAATGTGCAAAGTGTTCAAAACAGTGCCTGACAGATAATAAGTGCCGTATAACAGTCAGCGGTTCTCTTACTCATGAGATTTGGGGGAAGAAACTTTGTTACAGGACATTTTCTTTAGAGTTGGAGTGATCAATGGCTAAAGTAAAAAGCCAGCTGAATGGTGAAGTTTGCATAGAACTCAGGTAAACAGTATCTTTATTCAGATAAGCAACGTCTTCCCAATTCTCCTCCATGAGTAGACAAGAAGGTAATATTTTTATGATTTACCTCCTCTTGACTTTTATGAGTTGGGAGTATTAGCTCATATTATTTATTGGAAATTTCTGGCCTAGGCAAATTGGAATAAGCCCAACAAAGCTGAGGAGACGGAGTGACAAAAGTTCTTACCAAGAGTTTTGGGTTGTAAGTGCAGATTCCATTTAAAATAATCAGTCCACATTAAAGGAAGCCATTTGACTGACATTATGCACTTGACACCTGGGGAAGAGAAGTTCAATGTCTTTTTAGGTAAGTACATTGTTGTCTATGATGAGGAATGTAAATGAAGGTGAAGGCTGTTTTGAGAAAATTGGTATGGTTCTGAAAATTTAAGTAAATATAATCTTTAAAAAATATTAAAATTCTAATATACCTGTGAAGCTATTTACTTACTAAAAATCAGTAAAAGTACATGCTTCTAGTCTTCTCTTCACTCTAGAGCTAAATCTAATTTAATTTTAAAGATGAAAGTACCCTATGGAGAGTATGCCTAGCCTATACATGCAGTATACATATTATGTACTGAGCTGTCTATGCAAACACACCTACATATTTACATATATACATTTGATGCATTTGTATCATATTTTTTTAAAAAAATGTATCATGTCCATTGCAAAATAAATTGCTAAACTGACCTGAGGCAATGGGTTTATGTTATTCACTGATCACTAAGCAGTTAGATTTACAGCAGACATAACAGATTGATCAGGTTGAATTGGCACGGAACAGGCTAAAGCACTCGGGTGGCATTTGCCACTGCCATTATATTCTCCTAATTAGAGGATTTTAACTATTTAAGCCATTTGCAGGATGGTCAATAAAGGCATTCGCATCAGGACTTATTCAAAAATGAGAAGTATAGTTGGAGCCTAGCATGGTTGGTCAGAATCTGGCATGATTTTTTTTTCTCTTAAAAACAAAGAGACAAATTGGGTTTGCTTGTTAGTTTATGTTTTGATGCTGGGTAGACACTTGATTTTCTTTTGAGGACCCAGGAAAATAACACACTCATTTTTATAGGCAGGTCAAGTTTACTTTCAAGATAAAGAGAAAAGGCCGACGTTTGAAGGCTGAGCTTGGCCGCCAAGGCACAAAACAAGAACTTGAGAATCGGTTCTGCAGCTTTTGTTTTCTTTTTTTTTTTTTTTTAGCAGAAATTGTCAATTACCCATAATTAATATTTACTGAGGACTCGAGGGGTTGCATCAGGTCTGAAGGCATGTCACACACACCCACAAAAAGTTATGTTATTTCAAGTTAAATATAGATTTGACTGCAGTGTTTTCCCACTAGGACCATATTTTTTCATTCCTTTAGAAATCTTGTTATATATTTTTAAAGAAGGGTCGGCCATATATTCTTTAACTTGTTTCTTTTTTTTTTTTTACTTCTCCCTGAGGCAAAAAGAAGCAGCAACGACAAAAATAAAAGTTTTTATGATCCTGCTGAATCAAGATACTAAAACATGAGTTAAATGAAGAGGCGTGGTGGTTTTAATGAAGAAAAATAAAACAATTTAAGCGTTGCCAGGTGGAAAATGAGACAATCTCTTTACATGGAATGTGTAGAAGGGGAGGAGGCTCATGGATGCTGGGAAGGCAGTTTCCGATGTCAGGAATTTTTTGCCATGGTCTTTGATCTGCAGTCCAATTTTAGTCTTGGTCTAAAAGGGAAAAAAAATGAAGAGGAAAACTATTACTTGCTTTAATGAAAAAAGTCTCAGTGAACCAAGACTAACTGTGGGAAAAACAAGCCAGGAAAAAGGGTGTTGATTCACAAAAGCAAGCAAATCTTAAAAACAAAAATCAAAGCAATACAAAAATCCACTCCCCCCAACCCCTGCTACAAACCAATCCTTGAACAGCTTCACCATTAAATACTTCATGTGCTGTCCATCCAATGTCACAAGATTTTGGCTTCGTCTGAGTGTCTTTTCAATGAGTAAGACCTTCTGTGTTTTGATGGAGTAGCCATTGGTTCTATCTGCAACCTTTATTAGTCCCTAACTTCAATTTCTACAATCATGGAAGGAATTCTCTGCCCCATTCAAGAATGTATTATTTTTTTTTAACATTCTGTGGATCTTGGTTGATAGAAGATTTTGTTCTGGCATAAAAGACGTGTTAGAACTGGAAATAGAATCTTAGGTTTCTGACTCCAGTGTAGGAAGTAGATAAACATTGCTACCATAGCAAATCCGGTAAGGGAAAGAGATCGCATATTTTTTAAACATGCTAAGACTCATAATAATTAAAAATAGAAAGTAAATAAGCTTTGGATGCAGCTGTGTGGTAGAGCAGTTGCCTGACATTCATGAAGCCTTGGATTCAATCTCCACCAAAGCAAAAAAAAAAAAAAAAAAAAAAAAAAAAAAAAAAAAAGGAAGCAAACAATACATTTTTTTTTTAACAATGATTGTTACTTGAAAGTATATACTTAGATAAATGACTAATACTATTAAATATTATTTTCTTTGGAATCTAAAGACATACTTAGTTGCTTTGATGACTATTTTGCTTATTTGAATCGACAGAATAGATATTGTGATGCTATGTTATCAAGGGATGGAGTGGGGAGCTTTTTGTGTGTGATCTTTGCAATTTGTTTCTTTACGACTTGTGGAACTGGACATCTCAGCTGCCATCTTTTGTAATCTTGTTGCTGCTTCACATCACTGTAGTTATCATGACCCAGGAAGGCTGGATGCCTTGAGAAGAGGTTTGTTTCTCCCATATTCCATTCACAAATCCTCGTTTTACCATTTTACTCTTCAGCATCAAAGTTTGTCTCTTGGCCTCCAGAGGGACAATTAGGTAGAACCTATGTCATGATGAGAAATTCCTATAGGTCTAAAGCAGTCCATTTTTCTTGGTTTTATCTGAGAGCTGGGTGTCGTTTCTCCTTTCAGTTTACTGTAGAAATATGCTCAAAGAGTCTACTCCTCATCAATTCTTCAGGTATCATTTTTCTATTCTTTTCCAAAGACCAAGGCCTTTATTAGTCCCTAACTTCAATTTCTACAATTAAAAGTAATAGCAAATTTGCTATTTGCAAAATTCCTGAGTCTGTGTATCCAAGTTCTGTTATACCCATTTGTACCTTACCCACGCTTGGATCTATACTGCCATCAAAGTGGAAAACCTCCCTCTAACACAGCTACACGGTTTGCAGTCTCTTTTTTCATGTTATTTTTAAGGTTGGAGTTGTTTATCTTCAGGCAGATCCCAGAGTCTGCTCTCACTTCTCTGAATACTCATAGGTTCACTCTAAACAACATAATGTCATTTTCCCTGGACGTCAATAAATCTGATATATTTTGACTATTTATCTCAAAGGCAATAAAGATCCTTTGACAAAGTGCATTTCATGAATTAGCTCAAATTACATTTGGGCTCCTTTAGAGCTTCAGAGAAAGGTGCCAAACATTTGATACAACACGACATTCTATTTAACTTCAGGGGAGAACAGAACTTCTGATTCTCTCATTAAAAGAAAAGATAAAAAAGTCTGTTTTGTTAAAAAAAAAAAAAAACTTCAGGCCATTTATTTTAATTTATCCATCACTTTTATTAAAGCATTTCAAGGTGATGTATGTTTCCTGAAGTTTAGGTATGAATCAAAATGAGTCAATATGTCTAAAATGCACATACTTCATTTTTTGAGATCGTTTATTGTCCACTATTGATTATGAAGTATTAAAATGAACATGAAAAATCATGAAATACTGCTATAAGCCCTGGCTGCAGCACATTTTACCTTAATTCCTCTTATCTGTCTTCTTTTCCACTTACTAGATGTTTTCTGCCTCCCACAAAACATTTTATCTCATAGTATGGATAAGTAAAATTTTACCTGCAAGTTGAAAAATTAAAACTTGATCTCATTATGATTTGTTTCAGTACAGAAGAGTTGTTAGTCAGCTTCTATTACTGTAACAAAATACCTACGCTGATCAACTTGTGAAGATGAAAGGTTTATTTTTGGCTCAGTTTGGGAAGTTGCAGTCCATGCTTCTTTTGCACCTGTGATGGAATATCATGGAAGACCAAAGTTGCTTATGTCCTGGCTGGGATCTGAAGAAAGAGGAAGATCATGCCCCAAATGCTGAAGACCCCTGACTATCACAACCTTTTAAAGGTTCCTCCACCACCCCACAATGCCAGTCTGGTGACTAAGGCTTTAAAACATGGGCCTTTGGATGATGTTGCAGACCAAAGTATAGCAAGGGCTTAATAGCTTCTCCCACCCAGCTTTTCCTGTATCTGACTGTTAAGGTTGGGTTATAAGAAGTTCTCTTACGAGTAAGTCTCTGAACCTGGGGGAGGTATGCATTGTTCAGCCAATTTACTGAGTTTTCTTGTGTGTATTTTTCCTAATAACTAGAGCCCTCGAACCAAAACATTAGCCAACGGCATTTCTTGGGAAAGAGGAATTAAAAAATGTGTTCTCTTGTGATGTTTGTCTGCACTCTTTAGAGTTCACAGGACTTTTATAATCAGTACTTTCCTTCCTCTGTCATCATGATCCTCAAATATATTGACAGTAATGGACCAGCAAACTTGGATATGAGTCAGCCTGTTCTTCTAAACTTTGCAAAAATTAAGCATAAAAATCTTGACTGGTTTTATTACAGTTTACTCCAATGGCATGCTGTTTTTCTTTTCCTCAAGAAGCTAATAAAAATTTGTTGGGCCTCTACCCTGTGGAAATCACTGTGCTTGTTACTGCAGAGGAATTTGGGTTGATGTCATCTCTGTTTCCACCTGTCATCCACTGTCCTGCATATGGGGGTCTCTGCATTTTACATTGTGACTATGATTGAGGACAGTCCCTCTATGCTGGGAAGAATAAGTCAGTCATTTGGGCACAGGCTTTATCTGGATTAAGAATTCTGTTTAAAAGAACACATTCCACAGTTGGGAATAGCTGGATATTCTCACCATCTTGATATCCTTGCATGCCATTTTTATGAAGACCACCATCCGCGAAGCCTGCATTCAGGAGCATTTTCCAGGTCACTAGTAAGATTGAATGCGATTATGAGGGAGTCTTTGGGGACCTTTGCCACAATTTCTTGCTGATTTCTTTCTGGTATAAATATTATTGAACAAATTGGTTAGCCGTTTTTCTTTTTCTGTTATCTGGAAGAGTTTACCCAGAAAAAGCTTATTTCTTTCTTAAATGTTGGAATGAATTCACAGGTGAAGGGTTCTTCTCAGCTGGGATACTTCCTCTGGGGAAGTATTTTAGTAGGAGCCCCAAATTTTTAACCAAATACAGGACTGTCACTTATTCTTCTGTTATTTTCAGGAATCTGTTTTATCAAAAATTTCAAATTTAGTGGCACATGGGATACTGACTCATGTTCTGTAGTATATTTTTACTATTCATAGGATTGTTGCAACATCCTGTTTTTTTTTTTCATTCTGGCATTGGTAATATGTTTCTTTATTTTCTTGCATTTTTATTTTCTTGTATATTCTATTGCATTTATGTTATATTTATATATTTAGTACTTTTATAGATTAGGTTTATATTTATGTTTTTACATTTTTTGTTTTACATATTTTACATATACATTAGCAGAGCAAAGAAAAATCGATTATCTAAATAGCTATATTAACAATACTTACAAAGTTTACACCTGAAATATATACATATATAAATATATGTAATATTAACACACACACACATATATATAAATATATACGTATAAATATATGTAATATAAAATATATATATATACACATATACGCATATATGTGTGAATACATATATTTATATAGGTTTACACACACACACACACATAGAGAGAGTGTGCACTTGTGTCAGGCAAGGGGAACTTTTACTGGTTCCAGTCAAGGATTGCATTGCCCTGAGTATAACTTCAGTTTTTCTCAGGCTCCTTTTAATTCTGGCTCTCTGTCTCCAAGGAGAAGTCCCCAGAGATTGGGGGATTAACTAAGGTCCCAACCCATTGATGGGTTCCGACACTCTAACATTTATTTTCTAAGTGCTACACAATTGCTGAGATTTCAGTTCTGGTGCTTTGCTTCTTTGCCTCTTGCCTCACAGCTGAAGAATTTGGTAAAGGCCTTGAGGAGAAAACCCCAGGAGTCAGGCTCACTGTGTTATCTGTTTGGGTCTTCAGATCTCAGCTGCTTTGGAGACTTGGAATTCTAATGTTTGTCCCTTTATTGCTGGGAGAAGGACAGAACCTGAGCTGGCCTTTCAGCCTCCTGTCCTAGGTCTGGCACTCAGATTTTTAACATTTTACCTAAGGCCAAAAATCAGCAAATGCCCCAAGGGAAATGTGGGTCAAAGAAGTTTCTAGTCCCTGGTTCCTTTCTCTACAACAGCACGGCTCCCTGTTTCCTGGTTGTCCCGGCCATGTTGGGATGTTTTCATATTCACAGCTCTGCATTTTCTCTAACTTTTCTAACTGTTCTTAGCAGGGGCATTATGACCTGCCATGGATTCAACACAGCCAGTTGTAAAAATGCTAGCATGAGATGAGGTGTCCCCCCAGAAACTCACGTGTGAGACAATGCAGAAGATTTGGAGGAAACATGACTGGGTTATAACCTTAACCTAATCAATGGGTTAATTCCTGGTGGGATTACCTGAGTGATAACTGGAGGCAGGTGGGGTGTGGCTGGAGGAAGTGGTTCACTGGGGGCATGGCTATGGAGAGAGTGGAGACTCTCTCTTTCTGCTTCCTGATCATTATGTGAGCTGTTTTCCTCCTCTACTCTCTTCCACCACGGCGTCCTTCCTACCTCACCTCCAGCCCAGAGGAATGGAACCAGCTCTCTGTGGACCTCTGAAACTGTGAGCTCTCAACCTCTTCGTCCTCTACAGTTGTTCTGGTCAGATCTTTTAGTCACAGCAGCGAAATACCTGACTGAAATAATGACTCACAGATTGTTTCTTTCTTCCTTTTATTTATTTATTTTTTTGGCGGGAGGGGGTTGGTGGTACTGGGAACTGAAGAAACTTGGACTTAGCCACTGAGCCACATCCTTAATCTTGCTTAAAATTTTTAAAAACTTTTTTTTTTTTAAATTTTATTTTGAGGTCTTGCTAAGTTGCTTAGGGCCTCCCTCAGTTGCTGAGGCCCGCCTGGATGTTGTGATCCTTCTGCCTCGGCTACTCTGTCACTGGGATTATGGACTTGTGCTGCTGCACCTGGCATGACTGACATTTCTTATTCAGCTATTTTGAATGTTGTTTTGTAATGTTAAGACCTCTTTTTAATTTCCAGAAGGTGATTTTGTTGTCTGGCAATTATAATTTCAATGAGTATTGTATTATACATAATAACAGTGAACATAGATTGTGGAAGCGAACTTATTCCCGGATAGGTTTCAAAGATACAAAATAAAATATACTCCCACATTCATAAGATCCTAATCTATATATTGAAGCCATTCTTGTTACATAACTAATTTTATGAAAACTAATTTTTATTAACAATCCACATATATACTTTTTATATGGGGCAAATCTCATTAAAATAATATTGTTATTACCAAGCCTCTTCCTTTTCCAGTATCACTTTCAGTAAGTCACTTCATATCTAAATCAATCAGTACATATTTGTCTCACTGATATACAAATTATTTATTCATGTTACTTTAAATAACTTGGAGGAATAGAAAACACTTCAGACCCTGATACTTGATGTAGTAATTCACTAATTACACTGTGCCTACATGAATGAGGTATCTTTCACAGATTCACTGATAAATTTTGAGATCCTCAGAAAAGTGATAATGGAGGAATCAATTGGATTTTCAAGCCAATTAGATATAAACCTAGAACCTGCAGATAAAACTGGTGGCAAAGATTAAACAGCCCCATGTTAATTCAGCCAGTAGCAAAATCTCTACTGCCTTTGTTTGAAAAATATTGATTAAATCTAATTGATGGGCTTCATGGATGGAAAGAGAAACCGATTATGGGAATTGGATAGATCAACTCACGAAGCTCGGCTCATTCATTAGGGAGAAGTAAATAAAGTGCTGTTTATATGTAGGCTGCCTGGTTTGCTTCATATATGTTTTTTTTTTTTTTTAGAATTTTCAGATTTTTTCTATTTCCAGTGTACTGGAAGAGTAGATGCTGAAATGTTACCTCTGTATAGAAAATAAAGGGGGAATGGCAATGATTG